>NC_085141.1:9832118-9999618 GCF_024139115.2 Armigeres subalbatus | reverse complement strand
AGCACGCCAGAAATAGTATTTGCGACTCAGGAGGGGTTATTTCATTTTTGATTTTTAGATTATTTTTCATGTCCTACATGCACTATTTGTTGGTTTTGCAATAAAAATCTACGATTCTCGGTCCAGACTCATGTTTTCGAAGTACAATCGCAAACAAAAAATCACGCCTATTAAAGGATTCAAAACAACCTAAGCGAAAGTTCCGGACACGGTAACAGCTCACAGTTTATATACGTAGCTTTACAATCATTTACTCAAGACATTAACTGCAAGTAAAGTGATTCGCTTAGTTACATTGTTAAATTCGATTGTTTAAACGTTTAAAGTTGAATATAAAGTTAAGCAGATAAAATGCTTTTTGCAGCCGTTCGGGAAGATTTTTGCGTTGATTGTTTCTGTGTTGCTTCCATTATTCGTAGAGAGGCAAACGGGGGTGAGGTAGAACTGTGGAAGGCTATAAGGCAAAACGTCAGTTTTCATGTAGCAATAAGTTGTGTAGGCGGCGCTGGCATGCTATGCAATTCCAACGTATTTAGATTTGAAAATTTACACAAGAAAATTGAATTCAAATATATGAACATAAACGTCTGTCTGCGGTAAAAGTCAACCTCAAACTTCGTAAATATTCTTCACACGCGCGCACTACGAATCGGTCAGGGATCAGAGGGTTTTTTCTTTTTGTAACCCCTTTTATATGAAACGGCTGAGGTTAGGATTTTGTTTAGGATTTCTGGGTAGGATTTATACTTGTGGTGGAGCTACAAGCTTTTAATGGAACCTAATGGTTAATTGTATCAGTTGATGACGGTAACACATTAGCCGGACAATCAGTGGAGAATGTTGAAAAGTTACAATATCTTGGTAGCCAAATGGCGTCAGACGACGGTACCAAGATCGACAAAGGCGAACGGATCAAGAAAGCAAGGGCTGTCTTTGGGAGTTTAAGAAATATCTGGAAAAAAATGCAGATAAGAAAACACATCAAAATCAAAATTTCCAACTCGAACGCAAAATCTGTGTTGTTATACGTTAGCGAAACATGGTGTGTATCAGTGGAGAACACTCAACGGCTACAGATGTTCATCAACAGATGCCTGCGGTACATAATTCGCGCCTGGTGACCTCACAACTGTATCAAACAACGAGCTCCATCGTCGTTGTCACCAGAGGCCGATAGCAACTGAAATTCGGAATCGAAAGTTGGGCTGGGTCGGCCACCGCCACACTTTACGAAGGGGAAAGGAAATCTGTAAACAAGCATTAGACTGGAACCTAGCGGAACATCGCAGCAGAGGCAAATCCAGAGGCTCATGGCGGCGAACCCTCAATAAAGAAATAAAAGAAGTCGACCGATATCAAACCAAGCTACAGGGTCAAGCGATAGCCGGAGCTCGCTCAGGATGGAGATCTTTCAAGTCGATCCTTTGCACCACCGGAGGTGTAAAGGGCCCATAAGTAAGTAAGTAAGTATGAGACATCATCATTCCGCAATAAAAAGCTCTAGATTAACTTCGTTATGTTCTCCCAAAACACAATTTATTCGAAATAGGCACAATGACAGCATAAAGTACACAGCTTAGGGGAGACTGGGTAGACTTGATCCCCTTTTCTGGTTTCCGATGTATCACTGCCAAAAATAAATAAACATACGCGATTTCCCCACAGACTCTCTAAGAAATATAGTTTTTAACTTTACTGATGTATGACAGTCCTTAAATTATTGTTGTTATCGATACACAATCGATTTTTTGGTATGCTGCCAAAAATCGACTTTTTAAAATATTCGGGGGAAATTGATCCCTCTCCAAGAACTTGCTTTGATAAAATTAGAAAAGTGCCGTCAGATTTTTTAAATATTTTTTCTTCAAAATACGCGGAATTTTATAATTGCTGTGCGTATACAGGAACGATTTTTGTTATTGAATTCGAAGGCACATGCAATTTTACAATTTGGGGAGACTTGATCCTCCTTTCTATGATATCTACACCATAAATAATTTTTCCTGCCAACCCTTCATCAAATCTGTCAAATTTACAAAAAATTAGAAGCCTGAGAACAGATTTATACTTATTTGATTGTTTTCGCCAAATTTTTGTATGGGTGACTAAGGGGGGATCAAGTGTCCCCATATTGAGGCAATAAATTTAAATTCAAATATCTTAAAAATTTGATGGAATATTGACATTTTCATCAGTACAGATCATTAAGCATATTTATGGCTTTGTGCTGTGAAAAAACGAAAGCATTTGGTCATTGTTATGAAAAGTTGTTAAAATTTTGCGTGACCAATAAAAAATCTTTGGGAAGGTCAAAACATGCAAACCGCCCTGCAGAATAAATAAAGTTGTCAATCCAAAAAATAACTCACCACATAAAGGTCATTTGTCTAGAGGATCTATACTAAATAAAAAATACGCTAGAACAAAACTACTTTAGTTCTCGATAAAACAGGTGGGTGATCAAGTCTCCCCGGGGATCAAGTCTACCCACCTTCCCCTACACAGGAGAAAAAGAAGTACCTTCACAAAAAAAAGGTTTGCGGACGTGTGTTGTACACAACCCTTCTAATTGTTAGGCACCTTTTGCGTTTTAATCGGTTTTTATGGCAATTTGTTGAATTCAAACGGTTTTTTAATATACGTGATAGTTTTTACGATGTTTTGATTTACGCTGTACGTATAATTTGTGTAAAAACAGATTTCGTTATACAAACAATTTTGAAAATAAATATACATATTTTTTCTTGTGTTGCGAAAACCGAACTATTACTGCGCTACCTATATACAGAATGCCGGGACATTAGTTTTAATCTCACCATCATATCTCTATTTTAGTTTTAGTTACGCCATTGGAAAGCGGGACAGTCAGTTGTTCATGAAAAAATGCTGAATTATGATGGTGATGAGTAAGTAAATTTGTGTTCATCACAATTTCTTCTACTGCTTGAATTGGTCCTCAAACATTATTTATTCAATTCTAAAAAATACGATGATCGATTGCCATTTTCATTGAGTGTATATCGTGCAATGTGGTATGGCTGATAAGCCCGTCGTTTCCTAGTCATATGAATCGACCGATCGGATCGTTGGCGACCCATATTGCAATTGATGTCCGTCCATGCATGCATCAGCCCCCCTCCATTATTGATTTAGCACAGTCAGGCCTTAAATATGCACGTTGAACGGTTTTGAACATTGATTGGCCGATGACGTCACAGCGTCACTCATGTTGGCTTGAACGGTATAAGTGGTGCTTGACAACGTTATTCTCCGAATGGTTTATTACTTTGCCATAACTAACTACCGACTGGGATGGATGAATGGTAACAATATTGTAGACCTTCCAACTGTGCAAGCCTGGTCAATCGTCGACTAACTTCTATGAAGAACTTACTATACTTACTCATATAGGTACGTGCATCATCATCATCAGTTGAATAGCATTCTTGCGTTAATTGAAATTCGATAGAATTTAATTTTATTTTATGGAATATGTATTCAGAATGCGAACTCTATCACGAAATATCGGGCTGCACATTTATTACATAAGGACTTATGGGTTAAGGGGGGTCTGTCATTTTCTTACGCCATATAGATGTAGTTTAAGGCACCCGATAGTCTCACTCTATGTAATTATGTTATAAATATTGCATCTCTAACCTCATTTTATTGTCGGAATATAGCTTCAATTTTTATAAACTCGTTCAATCCCATTGGGATTGTCATTACTTTATCTGGTCATGTAAGTCAAATACAACTCGCCTACGATGAGTGCGACCAATCAATTGTCGATAACTTCGATGACAAATCCCGACTACACTTGACAATTTTTACAGCCCGATTTCCATTTGCGTAGTCTGCACACTTCGGTATTTGGTGCTTAATACAGGGGTTGCGATTAAAGCTGACAAAACGCGTCAAACTGATCACTTGCGCACCGCTACTGCCGCCAACGCCAACACGTGCCGACTATAGATAGTGGAATATATAGATGAGCGAAGATAAATCCTCTGTCTCCAAACGAACTGTCAAACGTGTCTCCAAACGAGCATGACGTCACGATTCCAATGGAAACGTTAAGGGCTGTGACGTCATATGCGCGTGTGCACGGGCAAAAAAATCGACTCAGCCATGCTTTCGCTCATCTATAGATTCTACTATCTATAGTGCCGACAAGAAATATGCAGAATCGTTCGTCGATCCGCAAAACCCTGTCATACCCAAATCATTGTTGCTTCATAATGACCGCATTTGTGACGCGTGTGCGAAATAAGAGCAACGATAAATATTAATTTCCGATCCCATCGATGTGTGCGGGTTTTTCCAGTCCATTTACACAGGTTGTAGTAATATAGTTTTATCTTAATTTAATTAATTTTATAATCACTCCGTTGTAGTAACACTAATTAATCAACCAAGTGCCGAGCGAGGTTTGACTTCGCCGTCTTGTACCTGTCCGCAGATGCCTCTAAACACGCCTCTCTCGCCAAGATCGTATGCGACGGCTTCATAAAAGAGAGACCGAGACTGAATCGAGTTTGATCTGACATCGAAATTATGCGCTATATTCTACTTCGCAATTTCCCTGCGGGTACAAAACCGCATTGCCTTTACATGCATCGGTCGGGTCACTATTAGAGACTCTACCATCAATGATCATTCTATGGGGAACTTCACACATCGACATTGAAGAGGGTCTATACTCAACGCGAGCCACAGTCGCGGTAGCACTCCAACTGGTGTGGCTGGTAATGAAGTAAATGAATGCATCATTTGAATCGATTATCCGTACCGTGAAATTCGCAATCAAACGCAAGTCCAAATACCATCAGCGGAGATCGCGCTCAGGTACTTCTTCCGAATGCCAACACCTACGAGCACGAGATCATATAATTACTGGTTGTAATTCTGTATTCCACAGCGCGGTGCTTCTGGTAGTCATCTACTGCTATGTATGTACCGTCATTTTGTGGGATTAGTTGATCACACATAAATGGAAAATAAGGTTTTTAAATAACATATTCTCAAATATATTGATAATTTAAATCTGTATACAGGCCGGACTCGATTATCCGGAGTGTTGAAAAAAATTGCACTCCGGATAATCGAGCCATTTTTTGTTGTTGCTGAAAATTTAACTTTTGCTCAAATTATTCTTTATTTTGGTTATATAACATCTAATAAAGTATCCCGTTGGTCCGTTCATGAATTCTGACTACCGTTAGAGGTCAGCGCCGATCCGAAAATCGTCGGCGGCAACGTTTGTCATAATTTTGGTCGGCGAAGGCTTGGCGATTTTTTATAACGTTCGTAACGTAAAGTTTTTTTTTCAGGATATTTAAAGACATGACCGGGAGAATCCTTTTAATTTCCCCGGAAAAATCTAATGAGCTGTCCCAGGAGATTCTTCCAAGTTTTTCGAATTTTCAATGGGAATTGCTCTGAAGTTTAATCGGGAATTTCTTTGGAATTTTCACGGGAAATTGTTTAGGGGTTGGCCTATGCCGCCGGGCATACATGCTTCGAATTTAACTGAATTTAAAGATTTTTTTAAAGTTTCACAAAAACTGTTTCCAACGGAATTTCAACTGGATTTTTTACGGAATTTCTTTGGATTTCTACGTGAAATTCCTTGTGTTGTCTATTAGTAATTCTTCGGAAATTCTACGAGAAAATTTTCAAAAGACGAAGGGTCGTTTGGTTGAAAGTCATTTGACCGAATTCCACATGGCCGAATAAAACGTTGAGCCGAAAGCTATCTAGCCGAATTCCATTTGTCCGATACCGTTATTATGTGGAAAATGGTATGGCGGTACGACCAAACTAGTCATTTGGGCGAAAAAGCCGTATGACATAACAGGTCGTTTGGTCGAATAGGCCTTGTCATCGACAATTCCATTTGACCGAAACGGTAGTTTAACTACCAAACGACCATCTAGGCCTTTTTGGCTAAATGACCTATTCGATTAAACGATCAGTTTGTGCAGGCAATTGGCTAGCTCGTCTTGATGAGCTCAGCTCGATACCATCCTTACCAGCTGCTTTATTGGTCTTTAGTTGTTGGATGGCATCGTTAACCCTTATCCTCCCTTGATACTTTTTAGGCACTAAAAAATGACTTCAGAAAATCATAACTCCGTTGATTCTCAACCGATTTTGATGATTCACCTACCAAACGAACCGGTTAGGTCTCTAGTTTTTAAACCTGAGAAGAGAATCGGCATTGGCCACCTGGTTCCGGAATAATTCCGGGGTCGAGTAGGGTACCTTTTTTTTCTCAAATCAAATGACCTTGCTAAAAATCTTAAAACTAATTTTTTGATGTGTCGTACTTCATGAAATCACAAGACATGTTCAATAGTGTTTGAACACGGTTTATTGGTGGGTTTGGACAGGTTCTGCGGCATTCCGGGGACCTAGTTCCCCCGGGGAAGTGGCCACTTTTCGATATGATCCGAAACTCATCTTGCGACGTCTCAAACTTCATGATTTCGCGAAACAAGTTCAATAGAGTCTAGTTTGAGGTACCTAAGTGGTTCTGGTCAGGTTCCGTGGCATTCCGGGGACCTGGTTGCCCCGGGGAAGTGGCCACTTTTTGATATGATCTGAAACCCATCTTGCGACCACTTAAACTTCATGATTTCGCGAAACGAGCTCAATAAAGTCTAATTTAAGGTACCGGAGTGGTGCTGATAAGGTTCCGTGGCATTCCATAAACCTGGTTCACTTGGGGGAAGTGGCCACTTTTCGATTTGATCCGAAACCCATCTTGCGACGTCTTAAACTTCATGATTTCGCGAAACGAGCTCAAAAGAGTCTAATTTGAGGTACTTGAGTGGTTCTGGTCAGGTTCCGTTGCATCCCGGGGACCTGGTTCCCCCGGGGAAGTGACCACTTTTCGATTTGATCCCAAACCCATCTTGCGACGTCTCAAACTTCATGGTTTCGCGAAACGAGCTCAACAGATTCTAATTTGAGGTACCTGAGTGGTGCTGGTCAGGTTCCGTGGCATTCCGGGGACCTGGTTCCCCCGGGGAAGTGGCAACTTTTTTGATATTATCTGAAAACCCACTTGCGACCTCTCAAACTTCATGATTTCGCGAAACGAGCTCAAAAAAGTCTAATTTGAGGTACCAGGGTAGTGCTGGTCAGGTTCCATGGCATTCCGGAAACCAGGCTCCCTCAGGGAAGTGGCCACTTTTCGATTTTATCCAAAACCCATCTTGCGACGTCTCAAACTTTCTCAAACTTCATGATTTTGCGAAACGACATCTGTAGAGTTTAATTCAAGATGCCTTAGAGCATCATTATCGGTCGCGAGCATTTTAATCACCCGCGCAGCGCTTTCATTTTAGTTTCGTCACTCGTTTCCGTATCGGTCACTATTTTCGGCTCTCAATTTGGTTGCTGTATTCCGTACCGGTGACGTTTGACAGTTGACAGTTCATCAAATAGCAGCGCTCTTATCGCGCTACCAAATTTGGTCACCTGTCAGTCGCGCTACTGTTATAGCAGCGCGTTTAGTAGCGACCGGTAAAGTGTCAAGTAATGATACTGCGCTGCCAAACGGCTCAAACTCACCACCGGTAATCTTGCTCTTAGTGGCGCTGGTCAGGTTAAGTGGCATTCCAGCAACCTAGTTCCCCCGGGGAAATGGCCACTTTCATAAGTGATCTGAAAATCATCTTGAGACGTCTCAAACTTCATGATTTCGCGAAACGAGGTCAATAGAGTCTAATTTGAGGTACCAGAGTGGTGCTGGTCAGGTCACGTGGCATCCCTGGAACCTGGTTCTACCAGGGAAGTGGTCCCTTTTTATGTGATTTGAAACCCATTTTCCCTCGTCTCAAATTTCAAGATTTTACGAAACGAGCTCAATAGAATCTATTTTGAGGTATCTGAATAGTGTTCATCAGGTTTCATGACATTCCGAGAACCTGTTTCTTTTGGGGATATGAGTTTATTTTGTAGTGATCGTAAACTCATCTCTGGACAAACTTCATGGTTTCACAAGACATTTTCAATAGAGATTTTTTCAAGGTACTTGAGTGGTGCATGTTATGTTCCGTGGCGTTCAGGGAATCTGGTTTACTAGACAACTTTTTGATGCATTTTGAAACCCATCAAACTTGTGTCATATCAAGATGGAAACTATCCAAAAGTACAAAATTTCTCAGAATATTCGAGATTATGTACACCATTTTAGAATTTCATGTTTCGTTGGTCATGTTACAGATTACATGATTCAGTCTGGTCGTTTCGCGAGATCATGAAGTTTGAGACATCGAAGGTGGGGGCTGGTTGGCTTCCATCGTCCGCTGAACTGACGTAGTCATGTCCTCCGCTGCTTTGACTTTCACTGCCTGTACTCTCAGCGCCATTCAAATGTTCTTCGTAGTGCTGATTCCATTTTTCGATCACCACACGTTCGTCTGTCAAGATGCTCCCATCCTTATCCCGGCACATTTCGGCTCGCGGCACGAAGCCTTTGCGGGATGCGTTGAGCTTCTGATAGAACTTGCGTGTTTCTTGAAAACGGAACAGCTGTTCCATCTCCTCGCACTCCGCTTCTTCCAGGCGGCGTTTCTTCTCCTGAAAAAGGCGGGTCTGCTGTCTCCGCTTCCGTCTATAATGTTCCACGTTCTGCCGGGTACCTTGCTGCAGCGCGACCGCCCGCGCTGCGTCCTTCTCCTCCAGAATCTGTCTGCACTCTTTGTCGAACCAATCGTTCCGTCGGCTTCGTCCCATATACCCGACGTTGTTCTCCGCTGCGTCGTTTGACTGTACTCCAGCAGTCCTCAAGAGGGGCCGAATTGTCGATAGTCGTTTCGTGTGATTGTCGAAATATCGATGTCGAAAAATATCGGCTCTGAAACGTCGATATTTCGATATATCGAAACGTTTGGAAAACTAAAAGCACGAGCAAAAAAAAATCCGGAACTAGGTTTTCTATTTTGCATCTTCGCATCACATATCACATTTTGCTATTTTTAACGCATTGTGTCTGATGTTATATGCTTCAACTTATCTTTTCAAAAGGACCTAAGTAGCATTTTCTACATGAATTAATTTGAATAGCGCAATCAACAGAACAACACGAAAGCTAGTAATTGCAGTATTCAAATTAATTCATTAAAAAAATGTTACTGAGGTCCTTTTGAAAAGTTATGCGAGAAATGTCGGCATAAGATCAACTAGGGCCAAAGTTATGGATCAAAGACAAAAGGGTGCCCACAACCGAACCTCTTCCGCTAATAATTGGGAATAGTTGAAACTAATGAAAATTTTAAATTTTCGGGCAAATAAATACTGAGAACAATGAAAAATGACAGGGCAACGAGCTCGGTGGTCTAGTGGCTACCGCTTCTGCCTTATAAGCAGGAGGTCGTGGGTTCAATTCTAGGCTAGTCTCTTTTCTACTTTGTAATCCTATCTTAGTTCTTTCTGTATTTCACGTTCTACCAAAACTATTCTTACTGTTATAACCTTCCACACTAACAATTCCAAAACCTCCCGTGGCACCTATGAGTGGTACCTGGATCTTTCTTAAGTAGGTGTCCAACTAACCATCCTTCCCCTTCCTCAGCATTCGCAAGGACGACGCCATGACAGATCTCGACTATTGGAGAGTGCATAGCTTCCATCTAAGAGATGGTGGTTAGTCTCAAATCAATATCTGTGGTAACGGATGAAAGTGATGCTACTCTCATACAATAGTCTTGGCTTGTACCACCTACGAAGTTGTGCGAATTGCTCAATGCTAATGCTAGAACAATGAAAAATGACAGGGCAAACAATTTTACAACCGATCAGCAGCTCATCACATTTCGATCCAGATATTTTCTAGACCAACATTTGAAAAGGGCGCAACAGCCAAAATATATTCTCGATTCCCGACACCAACATTCGGCTTCTGGCACCTTTCTTCTCGTCTGTCACTCTCTGACACTCCACATCGAACCAACCCGTCCTGGGTCGCCTCTGTTCTTCTGCCTCGCCTACCACTTCTCTGCCGTAATCTGGAAAAGTTACGTAACAGCCATTTTACAACATGCATGTTTTCCATTTTTCTGTTAAAGAGCTCGATGAGTAGTACTCGTTAACATCATTTTTGGAAAATGGCGTATACGTCACTTTTTCAGATTACGACAGTTCTCGTGCCAGAGGCGCGGCCACGTTTCCAGATGTGGGTAGGACAAAAACTAGATTTTCAAATCTATAGAATGCTTATATGGAATTTCAGAGAATTTCTGGAGATCCTCCGGAGACTTTCCGGAGAATTTTTTTCGAACATCCTCGACTAAGTTATGAACTCCCTATTACTATTAAGTCAATCATTACATTTGTAGTGTTTATAGAATATTTGCAAAAGCATGTCTCCGAACATTTTCACGAATTTCCAGAAGTAATTATGGATTCCTGTAAATTTTATAAAATATTGGATGGTTTCAAACAATTTTACTAACTTCTAGGAATTCGAACCATTACAAATCTTCAGAAACATCGCTACGATCTACTAGTATAGCTTTTGATCGTCCAAGATTCTTTAAGGTCTGAGGGAAGCTCTCTCGCGGTAGAGCGCTATTTTCATACTAAAATGTCAATAACTCGGAATTGAGAACGAATTTCGCTTATCCCAACTGACAATCTCTTTGGAATTTATCAAGGAATGTTCCTAGAAAATTTTGTGGACCTACTATTTCCCAAATTTGAATTAAGCTCTAAAAACTAAACAATTGTACAACTAAAATTTTTGCTTCTCAGTACCTCTCTCCGATGATTTGAGGCTGACAAATGTTTTGAAGTTTTTCAACGATCATTTTGATGTGATAAAAGTATATGTGACCGCAATAAATTTAGCAGGAAACTCTTTTTACTTCAACCAAGTTTTCAAAATTCCATACAAAAATTACCATTTCAGGAGAGTAGTCAACACCATATTTTCTTGTGGCGCGCGACAGGAAAGGAGCGATGAGAGCGATAGAAAGTCCGTCAACTTTGTATGTAGCGTGATACTAGAAAAAAGCCTATTTCCATTTGTAAATACGGAGATACCAAATAAATAAATAGAAATCAAATGTAGGAATAGGGCGAGATAAATAATTGATTGTAAATAAGACAAGAAGTTCCTCCAGGAATTTTCTCCGGAAGTTCCTCCAGGAATGCCTCCGGAAGTTCTTCCAGGAATTCCTCCGGAAGTTTCTCCAGGAATTCTTCCGAAAGTACCTCCAGGAATTCATCCGGACGTTCCTCCAGGAATTTCTCCGGAAGCTCCTCTATGAATTCTTCTGGAAATTCCTCCAGAAATTCTTTCGGAAATTCCTTCGGAATTTACTTCAGGAATTCATCCGGAAGTTCTTCTAGGAATTCCTTCGGATGTTCCTCCGGGAAATCCTCCGAAAGTTCCACCAGGAATTCCTCCGGAAGTTCCTCCAGGAATTCCTCCGGAAGTTCCTCCAGGAATTCCTCCGGAAGTTCCTCCAGGAATTCCTCCGGAAGTTCCTCCAGGAATTCCTCCGGAAGTTCCTCTAGGAATTCCTCCGGAAGTTCCTCCAGGAATTCCTCCGGAAGTTCCTCCAGGACTTCCTCCGGAAGTTCCTCCAGGAATTCCTCCGGAAGTTCCTCCAGGAATTCCTCCGGAAGTTCCTCCTGGAATATCTCCGGAAGTCCGCAGGAATTCCTCCGGAAGTCCGCAGGAATTCCTCCGGAAGTCCGCAGGAATTCCTGAAGAAACTAGAAACTGAAACAGTATTAATAACATTTAATGTTTTAGTCATCCATATGGTATATTCTTACCATAATCATGGGTAGGACAATGCTTCGACTGTCCTACCCAGGTATTTTCATGCGTAGGACATGTCCTACTTGTCCCACCCACTGCCGCCGCCACTGTCTCATACTGTTGTGCTCACCGCTCCATGGATCGACTCCCATAGATCGTTGATGTTGTCGTTGATTGATGTTGATTGCACTTATCCGTTCGTCGAGCTTCTGGCGGTACTCAGCCGATACTCCTTCCGCCGACAATCGCTGGATATTGTAACGCATCGTTCGCTGTGATCTTCCGTTCGGTACAGTTGACAACCGTGATCGAGTTTTACTGACAACGAGGTAGTGATCAGAGTCAATGTTCGGACCTCTAAATGTCCGCACATCGATAACATCCGCGAAATAGCGCCCATCCACCAGAACATGGTCTATCTGGTTGCAAGTTTCACCATTTGGGTGTCTCCATGTGTGCTTTCGGATGTTCTTCCGTGCAAAATAGGTGCTACTGATGACCATCCCTCTGGCAGCAGCGAAATTTACTAGCCGTAGGCCGTTGTCATTGGTAGCGGAGTGAAGGCTGTCCCTACCGATTATGGGACGGAAAAAGTCCTCTCTACCGACCTGAGCGTTAGCGTCTCCGATAACAATTTTCACGTCATGCTTTGAGCACTCTCCATAGGCTTTATCAAGACATTCATAAAACGTGTCCTTCACGTCATCGGATTTATCGTTTGTCGGTGTGTAAACGTTAATTAGGCTGTAATTGAAGAATTTGCCCCGTATCCTCAACACACAGATTCGTTCGCTAATGGGTTTCCACCGCATTACTCGCTTCATCTGTTTGCCCTTCACTACGAAACCAACTCCATGCTCTGGTTTTCCGCCGGCGCTGTGATAGATGTTATACTTGAATGCAGTGTTGGTCGTGGGGTCCATGGCTCGGAATTCACGTTCTCCGGATCTGGGCCATCGGACTTCTTGAATAGCGGCCACGTTCACTCCAACCTTCTGCAGTTCGCGAGCCAGAAGGCTCACTCGTCCAGGTTCATTTAGGGTCCTGACATTCCAGGTACCTACCGAGTTTCCAATCATAGTCCTTATTTCGTTGCCGGGTCGGTTGCCAAAAATAACGTTCTTTTTTCTTCTATCTCCATTTTTCGTGGTATTAGAGAGGCCTCAGTAAGCTACCCTACCGGGGTCGCGTTACCTACATCGCGATGATGGGTATAAAGGTTCCCCCAAACACACGCGATGCAACAGTAGCGACGCGATTCTATCGCTTGGCGACAGCGATTCTGTCGCCGTTAATATGGAAACGTAAATAGAACATTGCCTGCAGCGACCCAACGATAGAATCGCGGCGACTAGTTGTCGCCGTCGCGGCGATGAAATCGCTTAGGTCTGGGGGAGCCTTAACATGAGTGAGTTTTATTTTACGAACATACATACACACACGCACAGACAAACATTATTTTAATTAATCGAGTTGAGTCGTTTGATATATAACAACACTATGGGTCTTCGGGCCTGTTATCACAAAATCGTTCGGCACTTCATCTCATAGTTCCTATGTTCATCCCATCAAAAACAAAGCAATGAAAAGGAATTTGATTTGTTTCTCATTTCTGTGATTTTTTTTTCAGCAGTGAGCATGCATGTTAGCAAAAAAATAGCGACGCGATTGTTGCTGTATTTATTTGTTTTGCGATGAGATGAATATATGTTCACTGAGATGGAAAACCGAGCAGTTCCCCTATAGCCTTTTCGATATACATCCAGCATCCTTTCTGTATATATTTTACAAAACAATAAACAAAAATACTAGTTTTGCACTGCATTTAGCTCTTTTAGCTTGTCCGAGGCTGAATCGTTTCCTGTGTTGAACTTAATTAGAATTAAAAGAACACGTAAATGAAGAGACAAAAAGTTGAATCGATTTCGGTTAAATATAAGTACTTAGAATTAACAGCCTCTTCGGTATAAAACAGGGCTTCAATGTGCATGTCTATAGGAATCCTCAGCCACTAGACTAATTGGTAGCCTCTATTGGTCAGGTATCAAAAAACTATCACTCTCAAGCTATTAACTCATTACATATACCTTTTTCCAGTCCACCGAACATAAAACATAGGGTGATGAAATCAAAATGTCCCCAACCGTACCAAAATGACCGTGAAAACATCATCCATACCCGAAATATGATCTGCAACCGATCCGATCCCTGCATAGCATAGCAAGCAACTGATATTTTTCGGGGTGGTGACGGCGACTCGCTTAAGTTCGCATAGAGGATAGTCGTGTATCATTGTCATATACCTGTTTTCTTTTCATCTCAGCTCTTGACTGTATTCAGTTCCAGTAGCATAAACTGTTGCTGTTTGACGGTCATTGCCGTCCGTCATCCCTTTTATATTACACATAATCAAGAAACGACGTCTGAAGCACATGCCGTGTCGGTTTGATCCAGTGGAAAACCGGCTGATTCGGCCAGATGATATGTTTATAAGGCGACACAATTAACCTTAACCTCTATTTGCTGACTTGTCCGTTTTGGGTGGAGAAGAAAAAATAAACATTCGCAGGCGGGACCGCATAATCGAATTCAAATATAATAATGGGTAATAATGGTGTGGGTTGTAGGAAATAGAGACATGTTGGTTACCGAAGGGGAGTACCTCAAACGGCTGGGGCTTGCTAGTGATTTGTAAAAAGGGTGAGGTGGCTATAATGGCTACAATAGGCTACCATAAGGCTACTTCTGTTGCACCTTTGAAATAGAGTTGCATCTACTGCCATAGAAAACAACTTGCATGGTTCGAAATGGAATCCAAATAATTTGAAAACACGTTTATAAAGCCGAAAAAATGTATTTGTCATACGCTTCGGTTGAATAATCATATTTTTGTAATTTACTTATGTTTGTTTCTTTTGTTTAGTTAAAGTGGAATAGTTAGGATCAGGCACCGGGGGAATCGAATCCCGCCACATCAGCATGGTCATGGTCTTTGTAGCCGCGCATCTTACCCATGGTAAAGGAAGGCCCTCAATTTCGGTAACATGAAAAACACGATTTTCAATGTGGAAAATTGCGAAGACTTCAGGCAAAGAATAAATCTACACTGAAATGTGAAAATATACTTTTCCATAATATACAATATTTACAACAGAATTACTGGAATGAACATTTCAGACATTTTTTATGTCTATGGTCACTTAAGTACCATAAAAATAGGGAACCCGACAGTGGACAGTGACAGAACTGCTCAGAGGCAGCATAGTTTCCACCAATTTTAGCGCGCTCAATTTGTCGGATGATTACATTCGTAAACTGTGTTATGGATCATTGACCACCGACGCCGGATGACAAAATTCGCGCCTTCGTCTTAGCATAGGTAACCAAACCATACACCGCTTGATCTCGCTCTCGCTCGCTTGAATGTTTATGAATGGCACCTGGTGGGCGTCCAATGAGGCACGATACTCGCGCTGGTGGGCTTCTTGGTTTGGACATTTGGTACCTTTGCGTTGTCATTTGCGCGTAGCGGAATTATTCATCATGCTCATGTGGCGCTGGCTGATGCGTTAAATATTCATTAGATACTGTAGCGAAGGAGTTGAAACTTTACCCTTGCTGTTTTTCTTTCAGTGCTCAGGGTTGTTGGTTTTGTTAGCGAGCATCATAAATAATGAAGGGAAGTTTTCAAATTCTTTGTCCTTTTTGTCGTTCATCTGAATAGAATCGTGACCAGTATGTCACAATTGTAAGCTTGGTGATGCACGCATTCCCGTCATACAAAAATGGAAATGAATCAAGACTCTATTCAGTATATTAATCTAGATTCCAATCGCCAAACTCGAACTGTGTTTCTGGATGTGAAGCCAATCTACCAAGAGGAAAAGCGCACATACGTTGATGCATTTAATAATCGGATCGGATTTCCGCCAATTTCCGCGAAGTTAGCGTTTGGCTTGGAAAATGAATCAAACAGAAAATCGGTAAGTATGACTAATTCACGTTTACGGCTATTTCCTTTCAGTAACGATTTCTTACAATCCAGGAAATAATTTACAATACAACGAAGCCAATTTACAACGTTCTTCGGATGCTGGGTGTATTTCCCTTCTCGAGACCTTCACCCGGGGTGACAAAGTTTGCCTGTGCTAGTCCAGTGATGGCATATTGCAGTATATTTTTTATGACACTTCTGGTAATTTCCACATGACTAGATTTGGTCAAAACTTCGCACAGTCTAACCGTTGTCGATCATATTCATAGGCTTACGTCATTTATATAACAATTTTGCGGATCCAGATTGTCCGGACGCTAGAAGGTCGCTTCGAAGAAGCCGTCATTGCCTACCTTTTCATCATTAACATCCTGCCGGTTATGATTATTCCATTAATGTGGTACGAAACTCGGAAGGTTTCCAGCTTGCTTAACCAATGGGAAGATTTTGAAGCAATTTATCGCAGGACTGCGGGTAGAGAACTAGAGTTGTCCTTCAAGTCCAAAGCCCTTTTGATCGCTATACTTTTACCCACTGTATCCTGTTTGGCTGTAATAATAACCCACGTGACCATGGTGGAGTTCCAGCTTCTTCAAGTTATCCCTTACTGCATCTTGGACACTTTAACCTACATGATGGGAGGCTACTGGTACATGGCTTGCGAAACACTCAGCATAACTGCCAACATTTTGGCGGAAGATTTCCAAAGGGTATTACATTTTATTTTAAATTCCACCAAATATACAACTCTTACACAATACGTACACTTTTTTAGGCGTTAAGACACGTTGGACCTGCAGCAATGGTCTCGGAGTATCGTTCGTTATGGCTTCGTCTGAGCAAACTGGCACGAGGAACGGGATCTTCAACGTGCTACACGTTCACTTTCCTGTGTGTCTATTTATTCTTCATAATCACTCTCTCGATCTACGGCCTAATGTCGCAAATCTCGGAAGGATTCGGTATCAAGGACATCGGTTTGGCAGTAACGGCGTTCTGCAGCGTAGCGTTGCTGTTTTTCATCTGCGACGAAGCTCACCACGCGTCCTTCAACGTTCGAACCAATTTCCAGAAGAAGCTACTGATGGCCGAACTCAGTTGGATGAATTCCGATGCGCAAACCGAAATCAATATGTTTCTGAGGGCAACCGAGATGAATCCGTCCAATATCAATTTGGGTGGATTTTTCGATGTCAATCGCACACTGTTCAAATCGGTACTAATATTGAAGAGAGTTTATCCGTCTATTATTTGATATAACACATATTTGATTTCAGCTTCTAGCAACCATGGTAACCTATTTAGTGGTTCTGCTGCAGTTTCAAATCAGTATTCCGGATGACTCAAGTTTGCTAGTGATGCATAATATGACGAGTTCATTACGAGATTAGAAATATGTCTTATCATTCAAAACAAAGTATGTAAGTTAAGTATTACATTGTTTTATAAAAAAATTATCATCAAATTTTCAGTTCTAATTTATCGCAAATGGTATACAATATTCCTTAAATTAGTGTCTAAAATAAAAACTCCCGCGAAAAAATTAGAAATTTTCCATAAAAAATTAGCAAATTGCCAATCAAGAAATCAGGGTATGAGCAATAAATATGAAATATCCACAAATAATGCGATATTTCCACAAAAATAAATTGACACTTTTAAAAGCAAAAATTGCAATTATAAAAGAAGAATTTTCCGTAAATACATCAAAACGTTCCACAAAAAAAAAACAAAATTCCCATAAATAAAACTATATTAGCAATAAACAATTACAAAATTTTCCACAAAAGAAATATGTATTTCCACAAAAAAATAAAAACTTTCCAAGAAAAATCAATAGAGAGCAATAAAAAAAATATGAATTTTTTTTAAAAGCAATAAAACTGAGCACTTTTCCATAGATGACCCCTTATTAAAAAGCGTTAAAAGTTCATGAAAAATTTTATCAATTTTATTGCCTTTTTTGTATTTTTTATGGATTTTTTAAATTATGATTATTAGGGTGGCTCAAAAAACACTTTTTCAAATTGTTTGATGGGCCGTCCTCTTATTCGGTTCTATTTGATGTCCTGATGCTCTGGACAAAATTTCAGCCAAATCGGTCAACATTTGGGCGTTGCTAAACTCGTTGGAAGTTTATATGCAAAAATGTATGCAGAAACATCTAAAAACAGTGATTTGCAGTTGGACGGCACTATTTACGATCAAGAACTATGATACTCATTCAGATCTTGTAGAATTAAATACAGAAATTTATACTGAAAATCGCGAGAAGATTAGAAATTAATAGGCAAAGATATTATCATTTTAATGGAGTGTTGTAGGGGTGAATTTATTTCTTTTCAATGGTAAAAGAAACGAAATTTGCTCAAACCGCACTTCAGAGAAATGCTAATAACTTAGCCGGGCGAAATCTAATCTTCCCGCGGTTTTCTGCATAACATTCTGTATTAAATTTTCCAAGATCTGAATGAGTATCATAGTTCTTCGTCGTAAATTGTGCCGTCCAAATGCAATTCACTGTTTTTGGATGTTTCTGCATACATTTTTGCATATAAACTTCCAACGAGTTTAGCACCGCCCAAACGTTGACCGATTTGGCTGAAATTTTGTGCAGAGCATCAGGGCATCAAATAGAACCGAATAAGAGGGCGGCCCATCTAAAAAATTGCAAAAAGTTTTTCTCATACTAATTTGAGCCACCCTAATGATTATTAATGATGATTATTGATTATTTTGTAAAAAAATATATATTTTTATGTAGAAAAAATATTTTGTGGAAAATTTTGTAATTGATTATTGCTAATATTGATTTATTTATGGAAACTTTGTATTTTTTTCTCGTGGGTGGAACAATTCGATCTCTTCATGGAAAATTCTTCTTTTATAATTACAATTTTTACTTTTTTGTGGAATTTGTTTGTGGTTTTGTGGAAAATTCTCAATTGTTCGTGGACTATTCGCATTATTTGTGGAAATTTTATACTTATTTGTGGCTCATACCCTGATTTCTTTATTGGTAAATTTCTATTTTTTTTTGAAAATTCCTAATTTTTATGTAAATGTTATTTTGCTGCCCAAATTAATAGTTAAGGATAGTCTGTAACAAATATTTGCATAAATAGATAAGAAAGAATTTCCTTGTTCTGAATAAAGTATAGTCAAATTGTCGAAAAAACGTTTGATGCATTCTAGCAATACTCCGACATTCGAAATATAATAGATTTTCTACAAATCTACTTCATTTTTTTGTTCGAAATATTTGTATCTAGCTGTTTTACGACATTGTTACGCGACGCTAGTAATACTCACCGGTAGCGTTAGTATAAAATTTCTATTCTAGGTCTATTTTTTGGTTAATTACCAGCAGCATTTTTCGAACAAATAACTGGTTTCAATCATAGTCCTTATTTCGTTGCCGGGTCGGTTGCCAAACATAACGTTCTCTTTTTCTTCTGTATCCATTTTTCGTGGTATTTGAGAGGCTTCAGTAAGCTACTTTACCGAGGTCGTGTTACCTATATCGCGCTGGTGGGGCTGCCACCTTAGGTATAGCTGATGCGATATAGCATTTCGTTAATAAGCCGCTGGGTACCAGGCAGACGCTGATTGAGCCGCACCTTCTGGTGAACAGACGCTCGTGGCGTACCTTCTCACTCTAGCTGATGTAAGAAGGACAACAGTGCCCAGGGTGCACTACCAGCTAAGTACACAACCCTTAGCTTGCGGTCTTTTGTCATCGGACGACCCGTGGAAGCGTGAGATAGGAACTTGTGGGGACCAGAGCTCTAATGGGCGCTCCTTCCTTGATGTCAACCCACCATTTTGCAAGCCATCTTCTTCTTCTTCTTCTTCTTGTTGGCATTACATCCCCACATTGGGACAGAACCGCCTCGCAGCTTAGTGTTCATTAAGCACTTCCACAGTTATCAACTGCGAGGTTTCTAAGCCAATTTACCATTTCTGCATTCGTATATCATGAGGCTAACACGATGATACTTTTATGCCCAGGGAAGTCGAGACAATTTCCAATCCGAAAATTGCCTAGACCGGCACCGGGAATCGAACACAGCCACCCTCAGCATGGTCTTGCTTTGTAGCCGCGCGTCTTACCGCATAGCTAAGGAGGGCCCCTATGCAAGCCATTAAAGAGCTAAAAAACAATAAGCCTGCGGGGAAGGACCAGCTCCCGGCTTAACTTCTCAAACATGGCACTGCTGCATTACCTAATATCGCACCAGTTCTGCACCATATTATGTCGAAAATATGGGAAGACGAGGAATTGCCTGCTAGCTGGTTGGACGGCCTCATTTGCCCTCTCTTTAAAAAAAGGAAACAGACTGGAGTGCGCCAATTACCGAAGAATAACCTTCTTTAATTCAGCGCACAAAATTATGTCCCGTATTCTGTTCAACAGATTGAGACCGCTTGAAGAGTCCTTCGTCGGCGAATACCAAGCAGGTTTTCGTGAGGGCCGATCAACAACGGATTAAATGTTTACCCTGAGACAAATCCTTGATAAATTCCGGGAGTACAACTTGCAGACACATCATCTGTTTATTGATTTCAAGGCGGCGTACGATTCAGTGAAACGGAATGAATTATGGCAAATTATGCTTGAACATGGTTTTCCGGCGAAACTGATACGGCTGATTCGTATAACGTTTGACGGATCGAAATCAAGTGTCAGGGTTGCGGATGAAATATCGACGTCATTTATTACCTTAGATGGATTAAAGCAGGGTGATGCACTCTCGAATCAACTGTTCAATATATTATCGGAATATATTATCAACTGATATTATCGGAAATGACCGCCGTGCCGTGGAAGAGGCTTTTGTGCCTTTTAAGAGGGAGACGGCGAGGATTGGACTCACGATCAATACCAGCAAAACCAGCAAAGAATATGGTCGCTGGTAATCAACGTGGGTTCATGAGTGGTAGTGGTAGCGAAATGGTGGTGGATGGTGAAAAGTTTGAAGTGGTAGTAGAATTTGTGTATCTTGGAACATTACTGACGTGCGATAATGAAGTTACCCGCGAGGTGAAAAGGCGTATTGCAGCTGCAAATAGGGCTTATTACGGACTTCGTAACCAGCTTAAGTTCCGTAGTCTGCAAACGAAAACAAAAGTCGCGCTATATACTACTCGAATTCTTCCGGTGGCTTTATATGGCCATGAAACATGGAGGCTGATCGGAGAGCTTTCGGAGTGTTTGAGCGTAAGGTGCTGCGGACAATACTCGGCGGTAAACAGGAGAACGGTAACTGGCGGCGCCGCATGAATCACGAATTGTACCAGGTGTATAAAGGGCTGGATAATATTAAGCTTATTCAACACGGTAGACTACGGTGGGCTGGTCACGTTGTTCGTATGCCGGAAGAACGTCAAGCGAAGATAATATATAGTAGAGAACCCGGAAGAGGCCGCAGGCTTCGTGGAAGGCCGCGTACACGATGGCTTTTTGCAGTTGAAGAGGACCTGAGGGCGCTCAATGTTCAGGGCGACTGGAAGCGATTGGCTCAGGATCGAGTCCAGTGGAGAAGGATACTCCATTCGGCGTAGGTTCATCGAAGAGCTGTAGCCCATCAAGTAAGTAATCATAATCGATTTTATCGTGCTTTCCGATATCGATGCCCAACTATCGCCCAGCTTTGGTACAAAAAAATCCTGATTAATCCACCTAGCGGTGTTGGTGCCTTTCTCGAGCAAAAAAAAAATACTGAAAAATATGAGTGAGTGTTTTTTAGCGTGTTTTGCGCATAGAAAATAGTATTTTGGCCATAACTTTTGATCCCATAGTCCAAGCTGGCCAATTTTCAATAGCAAACAAGGATTCTCAGTCGAATGGAACTTTTTGTGAGTAATTCGGTCAATGCTAAGTTCCAAAAAGAATATCTACAACAGACATCACCTCAATTCGTCGATTGGTATATAACACTATCAGGGCTGGTAGCGACCGAAGCCACTCAAAATAGTGACTTAAGCTGACGAAGAAAGGGACCAAATAGTGACTTTCAGTTGCAGAAAAAGTGATCAAATAGTGACTTACAATTTCAATTGCAAGTTCGATGAGACGAAATCAAGCGTTTTTGGGTCGATGGATAATATTGTTTTGTAATTTGTGGCGGAAAACATCTTTCACTCGCCACTCTTTTCTCTTAGCACGAGCTCAGAAGAAAAATGAAAATCGGTAAATTTTATCTACTCAGTGACTAAGTAAAATTATTGCCCTCTCTTTTAACCCCACGGAAATTTTACTCAATATGAGTAAAAAGCAGGACAACTTAAAACTATGAGTCTGCAAGCAAATACAAAAATTATGAAGATTCATGTACAACGAGCTTGGGATTGAACGTTCGACCTCCTGCTTGTAATGAGGACCATGCTCGCTGAATTTTTAAATATTTTTACTCCAAAATACGCAGATTTTCCGACTTGAGGTGCGTATTCATGAACGGTTTTTGCTATGGAATTCGACAGCGCAGGCAATCTTCAAAATTGGAGAGACTTGATCGCTGTTCTATGATAACTACTCAATAAATATTTGTTTAGAGCAAACCCTTCATTACATCTATAAAAAAGCTGCTTGAGAACAAATTATATTTTTTTGAATTTTTTTAGACAAATGTTTATATGGATGCCTAATGAGAGATAAAGTCTCCTCAAATTGAGGCAACAACTCAAAATTCAAATATCCTGAAGTTGTGGTGGAATGATGGCATTTTTATCAGTGAAGATCATTTAGCATATTTATGGATTTGTGCTGTGAAAAAATGATAGCATTTGTAACATATGCATTTTGTTAATCCTCCCCACAAACTCAATCATTTCCAGCTTACCACAGCAAGATAGTAAAACCTGTTTTACTGTTGTGGAGTTTTACAAATATGCGATCATGGGCAGTATAGTTCTTGTTAAAACAGGGGAGAATCAAGTCTTCTCAGTTTCCCCTACTGCATAAAGTTTGAGTTAAAAAAAAAACTCTAAATCGACAGGCCTCCTGCTTGCATGACTGTATACCAATTTATAAACTGTGATGTAAAACACCTTCAATTAGCTACTGGTGAAATGCCAATAGGAGCAGCGAGTTAAATGGCTGGCGATGTTTCAGAGTGATCATTTTTCCAAGATCCGTAATTTCATTTCCGCCATAAACAAAACAGCTTCCGATGGATAAAGCTTTATAAAAAAATCTTAGTCAATAGTTTCAAAATAGTTGAAAATAGTGACTTTTTGCGACTTGTGATTTTAGTGACTTGAGGTCGTGACTTTATCAGAAAATACACAAAGTATTTATTTATTTCGTCAAACATAATGTAGACTACATTAAAAAACTTATAACTATGTTCTATTGTAACTAATGTTCCTAAAATATTTTCTTAGGCTCATACGAGGCATGGCTAAATCAATTGCTTCACAATACTGATTGTAAACAGACATCATTTGATTCATTGGACTAAATTTTGCATAATTTGTTCGATGATGACAGGTGGCAAACAAGTTTCGATTTCTCAATTGCCGAGAAGGAGTGTAAAAATTTAAACAAGACAATAGTTTGGTGGAATCAATGCGGTGCGAAACAATATCATTCACAAATGAGATCATGGCAAATTCACGACGCTTTTTAATGATTGGATATCTATAAGCATACATCGCGCCTCGTACGACGGAAGTGGGAATGTTGTCCACCCTAATTTGCGTAAGGCATATAAAAGGAATTGCTTTTGAATTGATTCTATTCGATCATCATGTGATTTCATATACGGAGACCATACAATGCTACAATATTCTATAATTGATCTGACATACGCAACGTACAAAGTTTTAATTGTATAAGGATCTTGAAAGTTATAACTAAATCTTTTAATAAAACTGAGCATATTTGTTGCTCTATGGATAATAGTGTTGTAGTGGTCAGTAAAGGTTAGCTTAGCATCTAAGATTACACCCAAATCTCTAACCCTTTCACATTTTTGTACTGGTTGATTTCCTAGAGTTACAGTTATCGATGGTGTGCTCCGTTTTCTACTGAAAGTGATCAAATTACATTTCTTGACATTAAGTTGTAGTAAGCTTTTGTTACACCAGTTATCAAATATGCGTATTTCGTTCAAGTAGATGTCATTGTCAACAGTATTTTGATTTCCATAAATAGTTTCATATCGTCCGCATAAATAAGGATTTTAAGATGCTTAAGAATGAGTGATATATCGTTTACAAACAATATGAATAGAAGAGGTCCTATATGCGAGCCTTGGGAACTCCAGATGTTACATTGACTGGAAGCGACTGTTTTCCTTCAAATCGTACTATTTGTTGGCGGTCAGTTAAATACGATTTAATCCATTTAAGGAGTCTCATCTCAATTCCCAATTTCTCAAGCTTGAAAATCATCATAGGAATATCGAGTCTATCAAATGCTTTGCTAAAGTCTGTGTAAAGCGCCTCAACATGACTACCTTTGTCCATAGCATTCAATGAGTAATTTACAAATTCTAAAAGATTGGTTGTAGTCGAACGTCCTTTAAAGAACCCGTGTTGTGCATCTGTTATTATATGTTTTATTTGGTTGAACATCCTTCTATTGATGATTGATTCAAAAGTTTAGGAATACATGAAATAATGGCCACTCCACGATAATTTCTAATATCAGTTTTTTTCCCTGATTTAAAAATTGGTATTAGAAAAGACTTCTTCCATTCTTTTGGAAAGCTACTGGTTTCTAAAGATAACTTGAATAACCAAAATAAAGGTGTCGTAAATTCGCTTGCCAACTTTTTCAAAAACATAGGTGGAATTCCATCTGGTCCGGAACCTTTTGAGACATCTAAATTCTGTAGAGCTGCCAAAATCTCCGTTGCATTAATTTGGTTTACACCAACACTGCTTAAATAGTCAGGAAAATGTGAAAAATATTCATAATCACGATCACTTTCGGAAAATTCGGTATATGTCTCTTGAAAAAAGGTTGCAAAAAGAGTACAAATTTCATCAGCATTATCTCCTAATTTTTCATCTAAAGTCATTTTCGATGGAAAATTGCTGGATTTTAGCTTGGTTTTGGCATACTTGAAACAGTTTTTTGGACATGATTTGATTTCATTTTCGGTTTTAGCATTATACCATGATGTTGGTTGAAAGCGTTTTCAATTCATCTAGAATGTCAGTCCCCAGCCACGGGTTGGAGCACATGGTTACTGTAGAAGATAAATCCAGGGTGAGGCTACTAATTCGCCTCATTTCTTCGTTTAAAATTTTCATTTCTTTGGAAATGTCAGTTCTCATCGACTCCACTGAATTTGTTATAGTCACTTGTGCCATGGACATATCCAACGATTGATTAATTACAGAATTTCCAATAGAATCGTTGATCTTCTTGGATGTCAGCAATTTTTATTTCGCCCAGGTGAGCTTCGAGTCGATCAATGGCTTCATGAATTATGCCATCGCTTGTATTATTTACCGCTGCGCGATGAATCACTTCAGTGTTTTTATTAATTTGGTCTGCCAATTGCTCCTGTTGTTGCACTAGTGCATTGAATTCAAAGCTACCAGTAACAAGATTTTGGCATGGGGCACAACACGGCAACACATATGAAGATGTATCCGTCACCCTTTTCCTCCGTAACGAACTACGCTGGACAGCTACTCCCACGCAGGCGGCATGGAAATTACGAGGACATCCAACACAAGTCCACATTACTGAATCCTCGGACGAATCTAGCGAGCAAATTTCGCAACTCATTATCACTATACGACACCGACGCGCGACAATCAAAACGTATGCAAAAAGTAATAAAAACAAAAAAAAAAACAAAAAACGACTACGGTCGCTAGCAATTAAAAATACGTCCGACCCGATTGCCACAAAGCTATAGTGACTTGAGGTCGAAAAAAGAGACTTTTTAGTGACTAGCCCGAAAAAAGTGACCCGCTACCAGGCCTGCACTATGGGTCTCTGAGCCTTCTATCAAAAGTTTGGTTTTGGAGTGATCATATAGCCTTTACGTATACTTAGTATACGAGATAGGCAAAGCTTAGCTTAGCTTAGCTTAGACTGACTGTACATATCAATGGTTGCTACTCCGTGATTGATCAGAACTGGTGTAAATTGCACTTCGATCCAAGTGAATAGTGGTTGGGATTTACCATATATTCTCGAAGTGCACGTTTCAGCAGCTCCCAAATGTTGACCAATAACAGCGCCGGCCAAGTCCTTACAGTCAGTTGGGAAAGGGAAGGAATGTTAGTGTGTGGCAATTGTTGCTACTAAAGACCAAGAATACCTCTGCATCTCCACAATTACCACGGGAAGGAAGCTGTGTTAGTTGGGTGGGGTAATCAGTAACATAGATCGGGATTCACTATGGAAAGTGATGTGACCTATGCAACTTCTATACAACAGTATTAGCATTTCCTTATCTTGTTCGATTATTCATCCTTCGCGAGGATAAACAATCAATCGCTCATAGTGAGCGGTTGCTCATTTGAATTTTGGATTGAGTAACCGCGGCATCATTAATTTAACGTGTGGAAAGTAGAAAAAGAAGCGAGATCCACGGCTGTTTAACCACATTAATTGTAATCGGAAAGCTAATACATATCAATAAGCAACTCTTATTTTATCTCTATTTGAGGTTGCACTGCCAGACATATTTTGATGATAAAACTATCACCATTTCTAGATATATTTATTAGTATGTTAATATGAAGATAAAGGGTACATGGTGATGATATTGTTCCATGTAGTATAAATGTCATCAGGGTGTAGTTTTACCTATTTATTTAAAAATAAACAATATTTACATAAGAATGCAAAAAGTTGAATTTTCCTATGACTTAATAGGTACATAGGTTTTGAAAGTGAAACATGTTAGTAGATGCTAGAGTGATTTTTAATGATTTCTAAATTAATGTTTATAACTTTCAGAAATACAGATCGATTTAAAAATTATTGGAATGTTTTTCATCATGTGAGGAACATAGAAATGAAAGATAGTTTAATGTATTTCTTATTTATGTTATTACTTTTTTAGCGGCAAGAGCACCTGTTTGCAAAATGAAGCGCTGAAATTTGTAAGGAAAGATTTACAAGTTGGATAAAGGTTTTCGATGAAAATTTTGTTTCTTAAGAGTGAAAAAGATAAATTAAAAGGGGCACCCTTACAGATTTTTAACGACAAACGACAAAAACATAAAAAGTGTAATAAGGGAAATATAAAACAGTACGAGACTTCATAGCGGAAGCTAATCTACATAGTCAAGATAATAAATCAGTTAAGAGATAAATTGGAATAAACCCACCGAGTTTCCTTGTCTTTTGAGGTCTATCCGGTGCGTTAAACCCTTGGTTAAACCGGATGTTCCAATTTTGCTTCCTTCAGCGGCAAACTCCAATAAAAAAATGCATGCGAAAAGAAACATCGAAATTTTTGATAACGGCCTATCATTGCTTGTGAAGTTTCACACATACGCGATCATGCAAAATGTCCCGAGCCGTTTCGGGAACTCAGATTCAAATGTTCGGAGTCCGGGGCTTATTGAAAAGCCCCCACAGGCCCTTCTTGAACAGGAATTCCATTTGAGATGTTCGCTCCATTGCCACATGTGCACACTATCACCGTTTATTTTGTATTCGAACATTTTTATTCGAAAGAAGACTAGGTATTGCAAAAAAAACTTGAACATTTTGGTTTAAAAAATTAGAAAGATTAAAACTGATGGATCGAAAAAAAACATTTCCGTTATTCATTAGTATACGAGATAGGCAAAAAACAAAAACTGGTTCCAGTACAGTGACTATAATAACAGTGCCGTTAAGTGTCAAAATTGGAACAAAATCATTTGTCAGTTCTATACAAATTCCCGTTCCAAACTAGCAGAAAACCTGTCAAACGTGGCATTTGACGGATCTTCTTATAGGAATCTGGATTCCGGAACTCCTAAACTCTGTACTCTGTGAGCACTTAGAAATTTAACAAGCTCCATTCGAGAACATAGGGATCATAGTTGACATGAATCAGAAGTAACCTGGCGATTTCCACAATCCCTTGCTACTTTGTGGGTGCATATTGTTCAAATTTTACATATTGCTACCAGATTTACATTTGATTTGGCTGATACAGTCAAACCTCTATGAGTCGATGTTCCATGACTCGATATCGACTCATGGAAGCAAATTATGCCATATTAAAAAATATTTTCTAGGCTACTCTGATGGTCCCTTCCAACAGCTTCCCAAGGATTTCCTATTCCACATCTCGATATTTCCATGAGTCGATATCGTCAATATCGACTCATGGAGGTTTGACTGTAATAATAGTATGTATATTTAATTTTTATTTTGAGCTTGTTTACAATCGGCGGTACGAAAATAGTGACTTAGTGACCATTTTCCGAAACTAAAAAGTAAAAAGTCACTAAAAAGTGACTCGCTACCAGCCCTGCGTGATGGCAAAAACAGTCAAACAACTCCGTTCAGAAGTGTTTGTGTTCGAAGAACGGCACCTCGCCGAAAACGCACATCGTAAAGCATTTTGTGGACTCCGGATACCCCCGTTTCGGCTTCTACGACATCTTGGCACTATCAGACAACAATCAGAGCATCCAATGACAGCCCGGCGCAATAATTAGAGAAGGAATAGTGGTTGAATTATTGCATATTAATATTTTGCTGGAGATTCAAATCATTTCTCCCTTTCTACACTAATTGGACCAGCAATAGGACGTCGGACGATCTACATAAGCAATGATTAATGAATAGGTCACTCCCAGATTATCTCAGAGGATTTTAGATCATTTAAAAGGCCACCTTGTGTTTCTCATTCGAGCACTCTGAGATAACAAATTGATTAAGGATCTTTAAATAAATTCATTACAAATAGGGCTTATGTCTTTTTCGTTTTTGCGGTGTAGCTACACTCGTGCTACACTTTTGCACAAAAAATGTTCGTTTTTGATTTTCGTGCTACACCAGTGTAGCATTTTTCTTGCACTGAAACAAGCAGTGTAGCACCAGAAAAAATCAAAGTGTGCCGTGTAGTGTAGTTTGTTGTCAAGTATCTCCCGTTGTTATTGTTTTCTTTTTATGGTATCCAACAGGTATCCATAACAAACAAACCCAACTGCACTCAAAACGTTCGTTTTTGCCGTGCAAAATGCTGCACTAAACGGTGTCGCTACACCTCAAAAACGAAAACAACATTAGATAAAACGTCCTGTCATACTGTTGTTCAACGCGCGTGTCCTAGCACGAAAAATCGTGAAAAATATCCAAATGCGTATGTAACCCAGAAACATATATCTTTGCCAACTTACTCAGTGAACTCGCTGTTCAAGTTCTGTGCAAAGTTATCCTTAATCGGCACCTAGAAAAAGCAAATCTAAAGAATAATTATTGTCTAAAAGAAATAATTGTTTTAAATATGAAACCATGCTTCAGGAACAAGAAAATTCCAAACAAACTTATGACAGACTTACGAAATGATTTCACTAAAAATTTCAACTAAACATCGATTGCTAAGATCAACTTATAAAAATTATAGTGGACGTAGCATGTGTCAAGAGTGGTGATTCAAAGCATTATGGTACTGTGGCGAAAAAGCTTGATAGCATTAAACCACATAATTTGGGTTTGATCATGATACATAGACAACTGTAGATGAGTTAATGTTAATGTCCATAATGCGCCTTTCCATTTACTAACAGCAACAAATCAAAATCAAATCAAATTAAAATGAACACTAAGGCGGCAATGCCAATGAGAAGAGGAAGAATAAATCAAAATCAGAATCTTGAGATCAAATTTCCCATTACTGATACTGATGTCATCCAGGCGAATATATTTTTGCAGCGTCTACCTCCGACGTGCGCTTGTGATGTTGCTACGGAAGGCAACTTTCTGCCGTCATCAAGCGAATAATATGCACTTTGAACAAAACTTGTCTCGGCTCAATCCTGGAAGGGTAGAATTCGACAACTTCTTTCTCCCTTTACAAGACTGACCCAGTCTAGTGTCAAGTTATGATACTGCTCTGCTAAACGACTAATACTCGCGCCCGGCAATCTTGCTCTAAGCGTGTTGTACAAATTATCTTTTGTAAACATATTAACATTTTTCTCCTCCTTGTTTTTTTTAGTTTCATTTATTTCTTTACAAATGCACGCCTTACGTAACCTTGTAAGATCATTATTCTTTTCCACTTTTCACTATCAATTCATAACTTTCGGTTTTCCAAATCATCATGGATTTTGAAAAATGTTATGTCTTATGGCGATTGAGCCTTACCAATTAGATCAATTTATATGGGAATTAGAAAGTAGGGGAAAAGTGGGTAAAACCGACACCTTAAGCAACTTTACAGTTCCCCAATCTATGAAGCAATATTCCGGTCTAGAAATTTCATACAAGCATACTTTGGCTCTTCATGCATCAGTCCATCAGGTCTCAGGACAATATTTTTTGATAGAATTTGATTTATGATGAAAACGCGAACAGTCCATCTTCTAGCCCAAACAGCTGGGGTGCGGGTAAGATCGACACCACATGAGGGTAAAACCGACACATCAAGTCTTTATGGAATCGAACATCAGAACAATACTAAATGATGTTACAACATAATTGAAAATGTTTAACAACATTCATTTTGATATTTGTGTATGAAATTCATGTTTAGGGGTCACTCATAAACGATGTTGAACAATATTTTATATATTTAAAATCATCACCACATATCATATTTTATTTAGTTTCTTTAGTGGGTCGGGTCAAAAATATATCCAGTTTTCCGCGAGCGGTAATGGCCGCCAGCTTGCCTGCGGGTTAGTCTCTGATTTGACATTTCTGGAGGTCAAGTGCACCCACCGTTCGAGCATTTTGATCAATGTGGTATATAAGAAGGCTTGAATTCACTCAATCAGCACCTTCTTATATGCTACATTGGTCAGAATGCTCAGAGCGGTGGGTGCAGTTGACCTCCAGAAATGTCAAATCAGAGACTAACCTGCAGGCAAGCTGGCGGCCATTACCGCTCGCGGAAAACTGGATAGAGTATAAGAATGTTAGTAACAAATTTACTAACTACTGTAAATATTGACCTACATTTAAATTTCACTTATTTTAAAAAGTTGTTTATAACGGCGATTTAAAATAAATGCGTTATGAGAAGAAATGGAAATAACTAGTTCCGTAGGTGACAAGCTACATGTTTACATGGGTGAAAATGGCTCACGAAAGAACAATACTAGAGAACGGATTGAATATATCTGAGAGCAAAATAAGCCTAAAAATACGGTTCTTCTTTGAGCGCTATTGTTATTCGACCTGCAGGTTATCTTTGATGACTCAATATTACCCCGTGGACCTATTGTCACGCAAAATGATGATATGGTATGTCATCAGTCTATGATTAACTTATATTCCTCGGCGCCTCGTTTTCCAATAATTGGATTATATTATGCAAATGATGAGTCTAATAAAACAGAGGTATTTCGTGATTCGATGACAGGTGTCGAATTTAACCCCTAATAATAACATAATAATGATGAGATACATGCGGATGTTTATAATAAGAAAAATTAATTATTTTTTCACAACATACATAAAATGATGTTCAATTATGGATCAGAGATGGATTAAATACTGAAAATCAACAAATTATTGTCGAAAAAGCTTATACACCGATGCCAAAATTCTATATAACTCATGTCCTCAATGGTGATCAATGCTAATTGTATGTTTATTATGACTCTTACACGTCTCCGCCAATTACAAAATGACTAGAAATACAAGAAATCAAACATTTATTCAAAGTGTGTCTAAATTCTGTCCGATGATCACTTAAAATCAGAAATTGAAGTGGTGTCGGTTTTACCCGCAGTGTCGGTTTTACCCATGATTCCCCTAAACCAGCGGTTCTCAACCTGGGGTACATGTACCCCTGGGCAGTGTTGGTAAAATCACTCATAAATCTCAATCAACGAGCGCTCCCGTACGAACGAAATCGTCTGCGATTTTAAAGGAATGCATCACGCTTGAATTTTTCATGCTAAAACGCATCATTTCACTCATTTGCCAAAAAATCATTTTGGTTTAAAAACGCATTTGAAATCAATTTGAGGGCAATTTATTGCTTATACATGGAAGACTGTCTAATATTTTATGCGACAAACGTCAATTCACTGTTTTTAACGAAGGAGAACAAAAGAAAACCAACGATGATTCAAATGGATGATTCAACTCATCCATGAGTTTTTAGGTGCTGAGTTGGGTGCGTTTCAACTCACGCTTGATTTGAATCATCCATGAGTTTTGAGATTTTGAGTTTTTACCAACACTGCCCCTGGGGGTACCTTCGCTGGCCCTAGGGGGTACCTCAGACAAAAATGCGTAATGGCGGACGTATTACAATTCCAATCAAAACTCATTGATATAGTTTTGATAATTGTGTATTTTTATTTCAAAAATTTCTATTGTACATAATATGCAATGCGATCAATAAATCCCAATTGAATTCTACCTTCCACAACCAGCATAATGTATAAAGGGCTGCGGAACAAAAGATCGAACGAGCAAAACGTCGAATGAACAAAATTAATTTTTTTCACTAATGCTCGGTTGCTTCGTTGCAAGAGGATTAGATGCAACCTTCTAAGCATCTCGGAAGCCTTCTTCCAAGCAGCTTGAAGGCCTTCTTACAAGAGGCTCGGAAGCCTCCTGAGCAAGTCAGAAGCCTCCTTTCAAGTGATTAGGTTGCCTCCTTTCAAGAGGCATGGAATCCTCCTTTCAAGAGATGCGGTAGCCTCCTTTCAAGAGGCTCGGAAGCCTTTTTCAAAAGGCTCAGAAGTCTTCTTTCAAGTGTCTGAAAAGCCTCTTTCCAAGAAGTTCGGAAGCCTATTTTCAAGAGGATCGGAAGCCTCCCTTTCAAGAAGATCGAAAGACTGCTTTTCTAGAGGCTCAAAAGCCTCCTTTCAATATATTTTCAAGAGGCTCGGAAGCCTCATTTCAATATCTTTTCAAGAGGCTCGGAAGCTTCTTTTGAAAAGGCTCAGAAGCCTACTTTTAAGAGGCTCAGAAGTCTTCTTTCAAGAGATTCAAAAACCTCCTTCCAGGCTCAGAAGCCTCCTTCCAAGAGGCTCGGAAGGCTCCTTTCAAGAGGCTCGGAAGCGTCCTTTCAAGAGGCTTGGAAGACTCCTTTCAAAAGGCACGTCCTTACAAGAGGCTCGGAAACCTCCTTCCAAAAGTCTCGGAAGCCTATTTTCAAGAAACTCGGAAGCCTCCTTTCAAGAGGCTTAAAAATTCCTTCCAAGAAACTCAAAAGCATCCTTTCAAGAGGCTCAAAAGCCTCCCTCTAAAAGGCTCTGAAGTGTCCTTTCAAGAGGCTCGGAAGCCTTCTTTCAAGAGGCTCGGAAGCCTTACGAGAGGCCCTCCTTTCAAGAGGCTCAAAATCCTACTTTTCTAGAGGCTCAAAATCCTCCTTTCAAGAGGCTCGGAAGCCTCCTTTCAAAATCCTTTCAAGAGGCTCAGAAGCCTTCTTTTAAGAGGCTCAAAAGCCTCCTTCCAAGAGGCTCCTATCAAGAGGCTCGGAAGATTCCTTTCAACATCCTTTTCAGAGGCTGGGAAGCTTTCATCTAAAAGGCTCGGAAGTCTTGTTCCAAAAGGCTCGAAAGCCTTCTTTCAAAAGGCTCGGAAGCCTTCTTTCAAGAGGCTCGGAAGCCTCTTTTAAAGAGGTTTGGAAGTCTCCTTTCAAGATCCTTTCAAGAAGCTCAGAAACCTCCTTCCAGGCTCTAAAGCCTCCTTCCAAGAGGCCTCCAATAGGCTCAAAAGCCTCCTTCCAAGAGGCTCGGAAGGCTCCTTTCAAAAGGGTAGGAAGCCACATTTCAAGAGACTTAAAAGCATCTTTTCATGAGGCTGAAAAGCCTCCTTCTAAAAGGCTCGGAAGCCTCCTTTCAAGTGGCTCAGAAGCTTCCTCCTTTCAAGAGGCTTGGAAGGCTCTTTTCGAGAGGCTCGGAAGCCTTCTTTCAAGAGGCTCGGAAGCCTCTTTTCAAGAGGTTTGGAAGTCTTCTTTCAAGATCCTTTCAAGAAGCTCAGAAACCTCCTTCCAGGCTCAGAAGCCTCCTTTCAATAGGCTAAGGCTCCTTTCAAGAGGGTAGGAAGCCACATTTCAAGAGACTTAAAAGCATCCTTTCATGAGGCTAAAAAGCCTCCTTCTAAAAGGCTCGGAAGCCTCCTTTCAAGTGGCTCAGAAGCCTCCTCCTTTCAAGAGGCTCGGAAGGCTCTTTTCGAGAGGCTAAGAAGCCTTCTTTCAAGAGGCTCGGAAGCCCCCATTCAAGAGGCTCAAAATCCTTCTTTCAAGAGGCTCAGAAGTCTTCTTTCCAGTGGTTCGGAAGCCTTCTTTCAAGAGGCTTGGAAGCGTCGTTTTAAGCTGCAATGGAAGCTTTCCTTTTTAGTGGCTCAAAAACCGCCTTCAAGAGGCTCGGAAGCCTCTCTACAAGAGGCTCAGAAGCCTCTAATGAAGAGGCGCGGAAGTCTACTTCAAAGGGATTCAAAAGTTAGAAGGAGCTTCCCTTCAAAGGGCTCGGTATTATTCTTTCAAAAGGATTGGAAGCCTGGGCTCTTTTCGAGAGGCTCGGAAGCCTTCTTTCAAGAGGCTCGGAAGCCTCTTTTCAAGAGGTTTGGAAGTCTTCTTTCAAGATCCTTTCAAGAAGCTCAGAAACCTCCTTCCAGGCTCAGAAGCCTCCTTTCAATAGGCTCAAAAGCCTCCTTCCAAGAGGCTCGGAAGGCTCCTTTCAAGAGGGTAGGAAGCCACATTTCAAGAGACTTAAAAGCATCCTTTCATGAGGCTGAAAAGCCTCCTTCTAAAAGGCTCGGAAGCCTCCTTTCAAGTGGCTCAGAAGCATCCTCCTTTCAAGAGGCTCGGAAGGCTCTTTTCGAGAGGCTAGGAAGCCTTCTTTCAAGAGGCTCGGAAGCCCCCATTCAAGAGGCTCAGAATCCTTCTTTCAAGAGGCTCAGAAGTCTTCTTTCCAGTGGTTCGGAAGCCTTCTTTCAAGAGGCTTGGAAGCGTCGTTTTAAGCTGCAAAGGAAGCTTCCTTTTTAGTGGCTCAAAAACCGCCTTCAAGAGGCTCGGAAGCCTCTCTACAAGAGGCTCGGAAGCCTCTCTACAAGAGGCTCAGAAGTCTCTAATGAAGAGGCGCGGAAGTCTACTTCAAAGGGATTCAAAAGCTAGAAGGAGCTTCCCTTCAAAGGGCTCGGTATTATTCTTTCAAAAGGATTGGAAGCCTAATATTTCGAGAGGGGGTACCTCAATTAATGCAAATGTTCCAAGGGGTACCTCTCATGAAAAAGGTTGAGAACCGCTGCCCTAAACTGTTTCTCAGCACAGCGTTCTAGGTAAAAATTTCACTCGGAAATGATTTCCCATATGATGTATTGTGGACATTGTGGTTAACCATAGTAAGTTGTTCAACCGCTGCCATTCATTCATCTCCAATCATTTCCTATAACTGCATCACGTTTCTGACCAGAGATCTTTTTTTTTCTACGCCGCAGTACGTTGATTGCACCCGCACTTATTATCGGTTCACCGGAACCCCACCCAAACCACGAACCATGTGTCTAAGCGGCAACTCAAGCAACCGATAGCAAGAATAATGACTGGCATTTTTTCTAATTGAAATCGATAGTGTATTAAATATCTCAATTAATTTACTGTGTCATTAGATCCTATAGCTGCACAGTCTGGTGACCAACAGCTTGGGTGCAACTTAACTCCTGCGAGTTTTACTGCAAATTAAAGCTGGAGTTAGAGGGCACTTGCGCATCATCAACCATAAGTGCCACCACTTAATTTGAGATGCTTTATTCTAACTCACGCTTTTCGATCGTCTAGCCATTTTCTACAGCTAGGAAATATTTCCGCATGCATTGAGCGAAATAAATCCATTGCGAACAGGAATAGATAAATTAACATTTGTTATTTTAAACGCTCACAAAGTATAATCATATAATGACTTATTCTAGATGACTATAATATTAAGATACCAAACAGTAGGTGTTAGATTTTCTTACAATTCTAAATAATTTGGTTTAAAGCGAACACTGGTTAATTATTTACCTAAAAATCACCTGTACCTGTCCTTATTTTTGAGTATTACTCGAGTGTTCACAGTCCACAGATTGCCGAAAGTCGATTCTTCTGTTTCTACTTTACTGTTTCATCTTTGATTGATTTTCTATCAAACGATTTTCATTAAACTATCAAACGATTTTCATTAAAGCCTCGTGAAACACACGAGAGGTCATAGCTTATCAATAGCTTCCGATGTCGATTTTTTACACTGCTTGACGAACAGATAAGCGGTAGCGAAACGCGCTTCCAAAATATGAGATCCATGAAAAACTTGTCAAATATTATTACGTGATGATCTAATATTATAAAATGTAGCATCATCTCCCCTTGATTCGCTTGGAATCGAACCCATCATTCCTACGTTACCCATGTGCTTTGAGCAATCGTCTGAATGAGTGTCCACTGTGTGGTAGTCATCATTCACAAAACAGCACGCGTTCGGCAAGAGCAAAATGACGTTTTGATCGGTGCAGTCATCACAGCCGGCGTCGCCATCGCACCTCTATTAGCAGACTGGACGACCGGACGACGGCGCTTGCCAGTTCAATCGATCGATCGCGAGTTGTTCAGCTTTTTTTTTTCTCGCGCTCACAAGAAGGAGACTTCAACGTCTCAACCGCGGGTGACCTTCAGCGCGACAAACACGGCCCGTTCCAGTTGGCATATATGGCGATATGAAATAAATGTGTGTATTTTTATATTTATTTTATTGTGTAGAGGAAAATGAAATTACACATTAAGGGTACTAGCTTTAATTTAAAAATTAAAATACATTTTTAGCGATTTTCCATCCGCGAGGCGCAACAGATTATGAATGGAGGTTGAAATAATTCTCTCACAGTTAGCTGGCGCTCTCTGTGACTGTCACCAAAGCCAAAGCATGTTCGAATCAATGCGAGAATAAAAACGTTAAAATTTTTCAGGCAGTCCACAGATGTTGCAGGCTCAATAACGATCCGAGGTGTCACAGTATATGGAATATGAAATATGACGAAGGACAGCTTGCAATAGATACAAGGATTAAGATGTTGATAACATCGGCAGTAGAGCAGCACGCTGTCTGAGTCTGGCATCTTTGTATATTTATGTTTAGATTGGAATTACATTCGAGATGTAGTGTTCATAGAGCACAATCAGCTGATGTATTGCAACATTGAGATGTTGCATGTAATAGCTTGTCATATGAGAGCTCTATGACGAATTGCAAAAAAATGAATTATTGTTGCGGCCTAGTTCTCAGCTCCCACTTAACCAAATTTTTCAAGGTACAAAGAATCAGAATGTTTTAGCGACAGCATTCTGGCACCCACATAAATGAACCATCAGATTCTCAATCTCTTTAGGGTTCTAACACGTGTGTGGGCTACCATTCATAAGGGTAATGATGGGCAGCATAACGCAAATCAAACACCCTAAAACTACTATGAACTTGACTCAAACGATTCCGATCGCGCGCCCCGACAATTGTTCTGCCCGTAAAAGGATAACTCACGTTGACAACTCTCACGGCACAGCATTTGAATATAATCTTACGACGCTTGTAAACGCTAACAATTTTATTAAAATCTGTTTGATGTACTTCGCATCGTAAATGTTCGGAATGTTTCAAATTTGTGAAGATTCAGATGAACTATTTTCCTCCGGTGGGAACTATGGGATTCGCTCCTCTCCGGAGATGTAAAACTGATCGAGCGTCTGTTCTCCATGTTAGGGGCGGCTGATCATCGTCCGAGTGCCAGCGAGGGACTCTAAACAAAACTGTGCACATCATGCTGCATCGTGTCAGCATCGAGAAAGCAGGCCCTTCGACGCGATGTTGGTAGCGCAACCCTGGTAAGATAGCCTACCAAAGATTCTACAGTTACCAAGAAAGGCAAAAGTAGAGCAAATGGATTGATTCAACGGCAACAAACCGGCAACGAATAAAGGACATCGATTGGAAAGTCGGATCTTGGAACGTGAGAACTTTGAATGAACTCGCACGTGTTGGGCTGCTGGCTCGTGAGCTGCAGAAGGTCGGCGTGAGTGTGGCAACAATCCAGGAAATACGGTGGCCCCGAACTGGAGAACGTGAATTCCGGGCGGTGGATCCCATAGGTGGATCCCACTTCATTCAAATACCACATCTACTAGAGCGGCGGTGACAGAGCAGAACGAGGAGTTGGCTTCATGGTGATCGGGAAGCAGGTGAAGCGTGTTATCCGGTGGAAGCCGATAAGCGACCGCATTTGCGTGTTGAGAATGAAGGGCAAAATCTTTAACTATTGCCTAATCAGCATCTATGCCCCAACGAATGATAAGTCTGATGACGCGAAGGATGAGTTCTATGAGAGCCTTGAAAAGGCCTATGGAGAGTGCCCAACACACGATGTAAAGATTATCATAGGGGATGCAAATGCGCATAATCGGAAGGGAAAATTTCTTTCGCCCTGTCATTGGTACGGAAAGCCTTCATTCCGCTACCAACGATAATGGTCTGCGACCTGTAACCTTTCCTGCTGCTAGAGGGATGGCAATTAGCTGTATCTACTTCGCACGTAAGAATATCCGCAAAAACACCTGGTACCTGGCAACATCCGAGTTCATAGATAGACAACTGATCGAAGGACTGATCGACGACTGATCGAAGGACGACAATTTTCGGATATTATAAACACAGACAAACAGACGTAACAGCTTGAACATTTTTTTTTAAAATCCGTCGCCTAACTCCTCTACCACCATCTTGCGAGCATGTTACACGAAACTTTGTTTCGTATGACATTGTCACCAGAAGGCGCTGGAGTGAAATGTCAAACTCGAAGGATTACGACGCTAACGCCTCTAGTTGTGAAACGCGCAACCGATCAAATTCAAATTGATCGTTATAGTCATGGTCGATGGTATTTTTTCTAGTGTTACGTCTGTTTGTCTGTGTTATAAATGTAAGGTTCTTCAGAGGTCCGAACATTGACTCGGATCACTACCTTGTAGTTGCAAAAAATCGGGCGCGACTTTCCAGCGTCAGTACCTGAACAGTACCACCAGAAGCTGGACGAGCGGATGAGAGATGCCACCGGATCTGGCAACGTCAACAGATTGTGGGAAAATATCCACGAAGCTGTGACTACAACAGCGCAGGAAGTGTTAGGCACTGCACAGCGGCGTCAACGAAATGGTTAGTTTGATGAGGAGTGCCAGTGAATGACAGACGAGAAAATGTAGGTTCAATCAAAGGTAATTGCCTATTTCCGGGGATTAAACCACCCGACTTGGACGTTAATTTACAATGTTATGAAAACTCATATGTGAATATGTACGTTATGTGGAAGATATTGATTTGAAAAATGTATTGGGTAACCACTTTCCTTCGATGGGACTCGAACCCATGACCCTACAGTACGCTAGACTGGTGCTTTAACCAACTAAGCTACGAAGGACCTCCGTCGGCCTTCGCAACCTAGCGGCTACTGAACGAGCTCGAGATTCCCAAATTGGACGCATAGTCAAATCACTCGCAATCCATTTATCAAGTCAATACTTCCACATGTGTATTGTACACGTCCACATTAGAGGAGCGTGAGTATTTAGAATGTCTGGCGGCTATACACATTCTTCATCAGCAACGGTACTGATCAAGTGAGGTTGTGTAAGCTATTTGCCAGTCGGTCGTCAAGCTCAGACCCGACCGCATTGCGTAGGCAAGAGCACGCAACTCAAGTTCAGTTCAATCAAAGGTAATTGCCTATTTCCGGGGATTAAACCACCCGACTTGGACGTTAATTTACAATGTTATGAAAACTCATATGTGAATATGTACGTTATGTGGAAGATATTGATTTGAAAAATGTATTGGAGGTAACCACTTTCCCTTCGATGGGACTCGAACCCATGACCCTACAGTACGCTAGACTGGTGCTTTAACTGAACTGAACGAGCTCGAGATTCCCAAATTGGACGCATAGTCAAATCACTCGCAATCCATTTATCCATTTATCTCTAATGTGGACGTGTACAATACACATGTGGAAGTATTGACTTAATAAATGGATTGCGAGTGATTTGACTATGCGTCCAATTGCGATTGCGAAGGCCGACGGAGGTCCTTCGGCAGCAGATTGATTGAAGCACCAGTCTGCTGAAAATGAGCTAGGGTCAGATGCTAATGGCTCGTACCCGTTCCAACAGAGAACTTGTAGCAAGGCCAGAAGAGAAACGAATCCACCGCAGAAAAAAGGCAACACGAAAAGAGTGTGATAGCTGAAGCGCAGGAGAACATGGATAGAAACGATATGCGGAGGCTTTACGCAATTGTCAATGGCGCGCGGCATAAGACTGCGCCAGTGCCCGCCATGTGCAATGACCAAGAGAGGAATTTGCTGACAGACAAGGCTATGGTGACAGCCAGGTGGAAGGAACACTTCGAAGATTTGTTGAACTTGAACGATGAAAATGAAAGTGTATTAGGGAGCAGGATGGACATAGTCAGCAGTAAAGCTGCTGGGAAGGACGAGATCCCGGTCAAGCTTCTCAAACACGGAAGTGAGCAGCTGCATCAATCAATCCACCACATTATCCAGAAAATATCACCTTTCTGAACTCGGCGTAATCCTGTCGCGTATCCTGTTTAACAGACTGTGACCGCATGAGGAGTTCTTCGTCGGAGAATACCAGGCAGGTTTTTGTGTGGGCCGATCAACAACGGATCAGATGTTTATCCTGCGGATGATCTTCTTCTATCTTTCTTATTTATCTATCTATCTATCTATATATATGAAAATGAGTAGACATTTCCTTTGATCCATTGTAATTCACAAATCTTCTTCTTCTTCTTATTGGCATTACATCCCCACACTGGGACAGAGCCGCCTCGCAGCTTAGTGTTCATTAAGCACTTCTACAGTTATTAACTGCGAGGTTTCTAAGCCAGGTTACCATTTTTGCATTCGTATATCATGAGGCTAGCACGATGATACTCTTATGCCCAGGAAAGTCGAGACAATTTCCAATCCGAAAATTGCCTAGACCGGCACCGGGAATCGAACCCAGCACCCAGCAGCAATTCACAAATAGATGGATCAATTTTCAAGATTTTCACACTGATCGGTTCGTCTTTTGCTCTGCTGTGTTTATATATGCAAAGAAAAAGTAACACGGTTTTAAAAAAATGTGTCTTCCTTTTACCCCCACTAATTCGTTTTTTCGTATCTACAAAAATACGTATTTCATCCACTACTTGTGGACATCTTCAGTGTGTTGTTTATCGACTATAACATACTGAAGATGTCCACAAGAAGTGGATGAAATTCATATTTGTGTAGATACGAAAAAAACGAATTAGTGGAAGTAAAAGGAAGACATTTTTTTTTTAAACCGTGTAACATTTTCCCCTAAAACGCTCGCAAATAATTATTAAAGAAAAAGTAAATTTTCAAGGGGAAAGTTGGAAAATTGTGATATTACAATATTGGGGTGAGTTGTGAGGAAACCCAATACGCTCACGCTAAAAAAAATGATCTAGAGTGCGGCGTCACAATCAACGCAGAAAATGACACTTCGAACTTAAAAAGCCGAGCAACGCAGGGTTTGTTGTGCTAGTCTTTGATAACTTCCGGGAGTACAACTTGCAGACTCACCAACTGTTCATTGATTTCAAAGCAGCGTACGGTTTAGTGAAAAAAATGAGCTGTGGCAGATAATGTCCGAACATGGTTTTCCGGCGAAACTGATTAGACTGATACGTGCAACGCCGGATGGCTCGCAATCAAGTATTCGGATTGCAGACGAAGTGTCAACCTCCTTTGTGACCTTAGACGGATTGAAACAGGGTGATGCACTTTCAAATTTATTGTTCAACATTGCACTCAAGGGCGATATTAGGAGATCTGGTGTGCAGAGAAACGGCACTATCATCACACGGTCGCATATGCTCCTGGGCTTTGCGGACGACATCGACCTCATTGGAATCGATCGCAGAGCAGTAGTGGAGGCTTTTGTCCCACTGAAGAGGGAGACGGCGAGTATAGGCTTAAGAATTATTTCTACCAAGACAAAGTACATGGTGGCAGGTAGAGATAGAGGAAGACCTAGTGGTGTTGGTGCTGAGATAGTGCTTGATTTTGAAGTTGTTGAAAAAATTGTTTACCTTGGAAGGCTTGTGCCATATGGCATTGACGTTTCCCGCGAAGTGAAAAGACGTATTGCTGCTGCAAATAGAGCCCTCTACGGATTACGTAACCAGCTTAGGTCCCGCAACATGCAGACAAGAAATTTTCTCTATATAAAACTCTGGTTGTACCAGTGGCCCTTCCAGGAAAGCTCTCCGGTCCGCCTCTTATGCATGCTTACATTAAAAGAGGTGGACCGGAGAGCGTTCGGGACTTTGGAGCGAATAGTTATGTGTACAATACTCGGGGGGAAACTAGAAAATGGTGTTTGGCGTGGACGCATGAATCATGAGCTGTATCAATTATAAAATATTATGAATCGTATAAAATACGGCAGACTTCAGTGTGCTGGTCACTTAGTGCGAACGTCGGAAGAAAGAATAGCGAAAACAATATTCAACAGAGAACCAGATAGGAGCCGGCGACTTCGTGGAAGGGCGGGAACACGCTTGTTGCGCGCTGCAGAATCGGACCTGCACCCTAAACGTTCGGGGAATCTGGAGGAACATCGCCCAAGACCGACGATTCTGGAGCTCTACAATACGCCAGGCATAGGTGTATCGACGCTGTAGCCAACCAGGTTTCCAGGTTGGTATAGTAGACTGGAATCAAGGACCCCCCACCCTTCTTGATTTTTGATAGCATTCTAGATATGGATTTCAAAAGAAAAACATGAGTATCACTAGTGTACAATCTATGTATTACACGGTAACAATGCTAATGTTAATGCTAAAGCTCGTAGAAGAAAATCTGTGAAAAATAATGGAACAATTTCCTAGATAATTTTTCTAGGATGTTCCGGAGCATTCCAAAGGACGTTTAAAAGAATTAATTTTGAAGTAATGCATAGAGAGCTCCTAGGGGTTTTCTAGAGGATCCCCAGAAGATCTTCAATCATTTTTTTTTTGGAGGTATACTTGCTGGAACTTTTGAAGGGCTTTCCGGAGGTATTTCCAGGGGATTTCTTAGTTGAACTTTTGGAGGAATTCTTAGATAAGCTTCTGAAAGACTTCCTGGGGGAACTTCTAAAGGAATGCCTGGAAGAACATCAGGAGGAATTCCAAGAAGAACTTTCGGAGGAATTCCTGGAGATATTTGCCATTACTCTTCAAATTGGTGAAATCGGCAATATAAAAATCGTTGATTTAACTACTTCAAAATACGCTATCGATTTGTGCTCAACATTCGATCGGGTACTCAGTCAGGGAGTCTCACGTTTGATGATAATTGAAAAAAAAACCTGAAAAAAAATTTGTTTGTGAAATTCGTGGGGAATCGAAGTGAGAATACTGGAGAGGAATCAAACGGATTAAAATAGGTGTGCACAAATCCAACAAGATGATCGCTTGAGAAAGCTATGGAAATACTCGTAAAAAAAAGGTTCACTTCGAAAAGATCTAAACAGCTTGACCATCTATTCTCGATAAAATCTGGATGACTAAGATAACTCAGAACTCGATTTCTTACAAAAATTGCATAATTTAGCAGAAATTATTTCTAAACGATTGATGACAGTATTGGAGAATCATGGTAATCATACGAAGCATTGACAACTGTCCAGAGAATTTAATGCAATTTTGATTCGCTCATTTCATTCAACTATCAATGAAATTAATTTTGAAAAGAAATAAAGAGATTTATATGTTTAATGTCCACTTACGCCAACTTGTATGAGAAATACAAACCGCATTTTTTTATGAAATAAACATTTTATCGGAAAATAGTATCCTTCACTTCTGACGTTGGACAACTTCTTACTCGAAGGTACTGGGTATCAAATCATAATCTAAAATTGGGGACCGTCAAGAAATCATGTAAGATTTTGAGCCTTAATAGCGCCTTTATCTGCTGATGGATTTTGGAGATTTATATATAAATCGACTTGGAAATTCTCCGGCAATTGGCCAACTTTATTAAAACTCAATAATATTCACTATAAACTAATGAAAATTTAAATTCTGGTCATACCCAGTAAAAATTTTAGAACCAATCAATCCTGTTCGGCCACAGAATGATGTAAGTTACGGGCCTTTTGGGCATCCGCTTCATTTTTTCTTGGTACAAGAGACCCGTGTTTCGCACTCGGCTGTTGCTGCAAGAAATGTTATTCCCACCAACGGCGTGGTTCGTATGGTCGTCGACATCAGCATAAGCAGCACTTCAGTGAATTTTTTTTTCGCAACTTTCGGACTATTGGTTGCCTGTTCTGCTACGATGGCGACTGTGGTGGTCATGGCAGCAGCGCGGGAGAGTGCGTTTCTGCAACGGTGGTGTCTGAAATCCAAACTACAGTCAAACCTCCATGAGTCGATGTTCTATGACTCGATATCGACTCATGGAAGCAAATTATGCCATATTAAAAAATATTTTCTGGGTTACTGTGATGGTCCCTTCAAACGGCTTTCCAAAGATTTGCTATTCCTCATCTCGATATTTCCATGAGTCGATGGTCCCTTCAATATCGACTCATGGAGGTTTGACTGTATTGAGTAATAGGGCACTGCACGGACTGCTTTGTCTCTTTTTCGCTGCAAAGAAATTTGAAAACAACAAGGCCAGTAAACGTCAAAATTAATGAGGAACGAAAGAGAAAGAGATGTTTCCGTGCAGTGCCCTATTGCTGATTTTGATTCGATTCGAAAGGCGCATTATTGGAAATTAATCGGTTCTTTTCAGGACCACCATTCTGTACAAGGGAACGTTGAGCCGAGACGATTTTTGTTCAAAGAGCATATTAATGGTTTGGAAATAGCAGAAAGTTGCCGGCGGTAACAGAATCATGAGCGCACGTCGGATGGAGAGAGGAAGACACAAAAGGATTAACGACAGAAATTGAAATGGACATCAAGAGGAAGACATTCGTCATAGGGTACGACATTCAAGGGGATGGGCAGCCTACGATTACAGTATGAAAGCTGATCTGAGGAGAAATTTCTGCAAAGTAGAAAACACAATCGCTTAGTGACCGCAGAAAAGTTAATCGCAACGATGACCTAATGACGTCCAACGTTTACCTTACGGTCGTGTCTTGTACACAACACTCCTGATTTTTTTTTATTTTAAAGACTGTAGTTATTCAGCTATCTATACGCAAACTCAATATTTTAAAATCTAAGAATCAACTAGAAATACGATTTATATATGTATCTGAAGTTAAATCAATATTTACTTTATGTCCAGATAATCGTTTTAACAGTACAGGCCGGACTCGATTAACCGGAAGCTCGATTAACCGGAAGCTCGATTATCCGGGGCTCGATTATCCGGAGTAATTTTTTTACCTATCTTACAAAAATAGAAATATTATCTTTGTATATCCGTAACGTATCCAATATGTGCAAGACATGATAGTGACTTTCTCGCTTTCCTAAGAGAGCATCCATAAATTACGTAATGCTCAGAGGGGGGAGAGGGGGTTTGCCCGAAGTGTGACAATCCATAAAAAAATTGCAATGATTCATATAAAAAGTGTGACATAGGGGGAGCGGGGTTGAAAATGGCCAATTTTTGCGTTACGTAATTAATGAATCTTCCCTAAGGGACTGTTCACAAATTACGTAACGCTTTAGGGAAAATAAGGAAGTCAGACCAAGCGTTACGATTCGTACAAAAAAAACCTTCCGAAAGTTACGAGAGGGAGGGATACCCCACCAAAATTATCAAATTCAACGTTACGGATTTTGTGAAAGAATCCTAAGGGAACGGAAATCAAGAACATTCATGATTGGTCATTTTATGAATTTCAATTCAATTCACCGACATTTTTTTAAGCATTCGTGTGTGCATTCTGAGTACAGCATTGACATTGTGATTCATGACACCAAATAGTCCTTCGGAATATCCGAAATAGATTCATTCACAAATAACGTAACGCTAAATTTGAAGATTTTGTACTCCCATCCTCCCCCTCGAAACGCTTTTTATATGGGAGGTTTAATTGGTTTGTATGAATCATAACGCACTGCCTGACCCCCTCCGTCTCCTTCCAGCGTTACGTAATTTGTGAACAGCCTCAATATTTATATGAAAAAATATTTATTTCACTAACGGTGGTCAATGTATGGATTAAAACACCAGTTATATATTCATAGTAACAACAAATGGCGCTGAAAAATCCTTGTGTTTAGGGAATATCCGTAAATTACGTAACGCTTAGAGGGGGGAGGGGGTTTCCTGAAGTGTGACAATCCATACAAATTTTTTAGATACCTCATACAAAAAGTGTGACATAGGGGGGAGAGGGGATTGAAAATGGCCATTTTTGCATTACGTAATTAATGGATCTTATCTAATGATGAAATGAATATTTTCATTTTCAAAAGAATCACTCGGTGGCCAAGGTGACCATACACAATGTCATGCTCAGAATGTCGGGCAATAACCCGGTGAAAATGGTTCCTGATACCCGCAGGGGACAAGAAGGCGAGGTGCGCAGAGAGCAGGGTGTCGATTTGAGGTCCCTCCGTGGACTACAAAGTCGCCGACGTGCAACTACAGACCGAGCTGCATGTAGATGAATTTTGTGTATTGCAGAGGCCTTAGTTTGAATAAATCAAATGAAATAAATTCCAATGTTAGGATGTTAAATGGTGCTATGCGATGAAATTCATAATTTTTTGTTTTATTTCATGGATGTTCCGGAATTTTCGGAAGGCCACGATATGTATAAGCCACAACATCAAGTGCATCTGAAAAATCTTGGTGCTTAACCATAAAATTTAGAAGTTTTTTTTTTTTTTTGATCCTCCACACGGTGGTTAGAGGTGTGCGCCGTCGCCGCCGACAGTTTATGGCAATCCCATTGAAACTCCAGAGGATTTCTCGTGAAAAAAAAGCTATTTTTCTTAAAAATTCCATACAATTTTTCGTTGAAAAATCGAAAAAGCTTTTCGTAAAACTTAGAACTTTCATTGAAAATTCTGAAGAATTTCCTTTGATATCTCGAAAATACTACCGTTGAATTAAATTTCCCTAAAAATTTTGAAGATCTTTTTGTAGAATTTAAAAGAAAAGAAGACAGGATCACCGTCTTTGACCAGAGGTCGCACAGACTGAATACTTAACACTTAGCATTAGACAACGGACAGGACATTCACACAGCACCCAGTGAACCAGCGGAGCGTCGCTTCACGAAATGGTTTCTTCTAGTAGAGCGGGAATCAAACTCATACTCTATGGCTTGCAAATACGCTTAGACCACTGACCCCACTAACCACACGGCCACGAAGCCCACCAGGCTCAAATTCCAGAAATAGACACATGGCCGATAATGTCGTTCGGCCGAACAGGTCATTTGGCTGAAAAGTCGTTTAATCGAATAGGTCATTTAGCCAAAAAGGCCTAGATGGTCGTTTGGCATAAAAGGGCCATTTGGCCGAAATGATCATATGGCCGAAAGTGTTGTTTGCCCGAGCTGCTGCGGAAATGCTGCTTGGTCGGACGAGGTGACATAAGATCAAAAACGGTTTGGCCAAAAATGTCATTTGTCTGAAAGCGACGTACGGGTGAAGATCATACGGCTGAACTGATAATTTTTCCAAAAAAGACGTTTACTCCGACAGCTCATTTTTTCAAAAATGGCGTTTGGTCGACGTTTTTCGTAATATAATCCGATCAGTATTTTCGGCCAAATTACCCTTCCTGCTAAACTACCGTTTCGGTCAAATAGAAATTTCGACGACAAGTCCTATTCGACAAAACGACCTGTTATAACCTGTTGATAACCGTATCAAACAAATGGAATTCGGCTAGATAGCTTTCGGCTTAACGTATTATTCGGCCAAGTGGTATTCGGTCAAATGACTTTCCATCGAATGATTTTCAACCAAACGACCGTTCGTCTTTTGAAAATTTTCTCGTACAATTTCCGAAGAGTTACTGATGGACAACATAAAAAAAATCACGTAGAAATCCAAAGAAATTCCGAAAAAAAATCCAGTTGAAATTCCGTTGGAAATAAAAATCATAAGGAAATTCTGTTCAGTGCAGTGGTGCTCAGCATTTTGTGCGTTTTATCCCTTAATTTGCTTGTCACACAATAAAAATGAGCCTTCACCTTGTATGTTAGTACTTGGACGAAAACTTTCAAATATATCTATCAGCTGAGGATATTAAACGAATATCGGTGTTAAAATCACTCCGTACGACTTGATCAAAGTAAAATTACCTTACGGGCCGCGGGTCGCACTTTTTTTTGCTTTCATAGTTTTGTACGGAGTGAATCTAACAACAATATTCGTTTTACTATCCTCAGCAGATAGATATATTTGAAAGATTTCGACTAAGTGCTAATTTGTATGGTCAAAGCTCCTTTTTATTGTGTGAAAATTAAATTAAGTAAAAAAACGCCCAAAGTGCTGAGCACCACTGGTTTAGTGGAAACTCCGAAAAATTCTCGACGAGAAAAAAAAGTAGAAAGTTGGATAAAAAAAATTGAATGTAGAATTACGTATAATGCGATAGTGGATTCGAAATTCGATCGTCAACATGTTGTGCAATTGTTTACAATAGTTGAATGAAATCTTAAAGAGTTTACTGATCGATTCATACCAGAATCTCCAGAATCCGTTGAAAATCGCCTGAGCTATTGGCTTCTACTTCCTGACCACTTTTCGTGACGGTTCCAAATTTGAAACTTTGGAATGACCCCCCTATCTTACCGAAAGACGTGATTCTACGTAAAAAATCATGCATGCCCGGTAGCATAGGCAAACTTCTAAACAATTTTCCTGTTGAAAATTCGAAAAACTTGGAAGAATCTCCTGGGACAGTTTATTAGATTTTTCCGGCGATATAAAATGATTCTCCCAACTTCACGTTACGAATGTAATAAATAAATCGCCAAGCCTTCGCCGACCAAAATTATGACAAACGCCGCCGACGATTCTCGGATCGGCGCCGACCTCTAACGGTAGTCAGAACCCATAAACGGACCAACGGGATATTTTATTAGATTTTATTTAACCAGAATTAAGATTATTTGTGCAAAAGTCAAATTTTCAGCGACATCAAAAAATGGCTCGATTAACCGGAGGGTTCGATTATCCGGAGTGAATTTTTTTTCAACACTCCGGATAATCGAGACCGGCCAGTATATTTCATGTCTATTTTTTTCTGGCATTTCATTGTATGTTTAGACTAGTGAAATGTGATAGGAGAACTGTTCCATTTTCCATCTCACTGAACATATATTCATCTCATCGCAAAACAAAGAAATACTGCACCAATCTTGTCGCTTTTTTTTTGCTAACACGCGTGCTTACTGCTGAAAAAAATCACAAAGATAAGAAACAAACCAAATTCCTTTTCATTGCTTTGTTTTTGATGGGATGGAAATAGGAGCTATGGGATGAAGTGCCGAACCGTTCCCCTACATCTTTAGCCGGTTTTCGTAGCCGTGCGATTATGTCGATCATTTATCTTGCAAGTTTGATTCCCACGTAGGGAACCTACATTCAGAAGTATGCGAAAGCAGCTATCTTGAGATAATCGAGCATCGAATACTGTCAAAATCTAAGCCAAATGAAAATTGTTATTGTTGCAGATTGATAGGTATTGCGATTACAATGAAAAAAAAAAAAAATGCAAACGATAGTATTTAACAGCGTTGCTAATTGTTTGGAAAAGTATTCGCCCATCTCTTAGTAGGATCATCATTTCCACCAATTTCCTTTTGTCTATAGTTAGTAGAAATATAGTTGAACAGAGATAAATCCTTTGTCTTCAAAAGAACTGTCAACCATGTCTCCAACGAGCATGACATAACGATTCCAGTGAACATATTAAGGGATGTGATGTCATATGCGCTTGGTACACAGTCAACAAAACGAGCCCATAGCCATGCTGTGGCTCATCTATAGATTGCACTATCTATACTCTTGTCAAGTTTTAGTAAGGAATGTTTTCAGCAGTGCCAATGGACGATGCGAATTGGTCTGTTGTCAAGTGTAGTGCGTCCCTTATCAGCGAGAAATGCTCATAAAAACTGAAAAGGTCTTTCCCTAATTTGATAAATTTTCATTTATTTTTATATTCATCTACTTAACTCAAAATCTTGAAACCGTTAGAATGCTCCAAGTTCTAAGTAAATAGTATCACCCCACGCAAAATACGCGACAATTCTTGCCTTCTTCCCACTCAGCAGCTAGAAGAACTGCAAAACACAACACTTACTGCTATAGTGCTGCGCTCTTTGCTGGATCGTGCGACATCCCCGTCGCTCGAAGGAGAGGCGATTGCTGCCTCCATCCGATCCAACCACTGACACCATAGCTATGAAACGATACGCGACCGACGTTGTCGTGAGTGCGCGATCTTTTTATGCTAAACCAAGTCGCTGGGTCAGCCGCCTGCTATTAGTTCGGTTCGAACCGTCTGCGCGATCGGATTAAATCGACAGCAGCCAAGTTGCGCCCGCGCCCGCGTCGTGACCCAACGACTTGCTCGTGTCCTGCAGTAGCCCGATGCGGTGTGGAGAACGAGACCAGACCAGCGAGAAGAATCTGTGCATCTTTGTGTTTGGAGGACGGACTGCCAGTTAGTCAGTGCTTTACTGGTTAATTGAATGGATTATAGTTTAGAGTATTGTGAGCACATTCTATTCGGTTGTTTTATCTTCGCTTGCTATCAATAGCATAGCAAAAGTGGTAGCCGCTGACCGGACTGGCCTGATGCCCACGGTGGGCCCAAGTCCGTCCCGCACAGATATTGGGAGACTTGGCCTGGGCGCAACGTGAGTCCAGTAGTGCACCGACGAACGAATCGTGGATTACTCAACAAATAATAGTGCAGTCAGTAATAATTGAATGTAAGTGAGAGATCTCGTCAAATAATGTGAATGCTAGTGGATAAGTGAAAAATAAATACGCTGATGCAAGTTTTGAACCAGGGAAGAATTCATCTTTTATGCAAATTTCGAACGTGAAGGTGCTTGAACAGGTTTTAATTGAAAAATTATGAAATCCTTCCTTCAATCGTGGTTCGCTAACGATGCTGAATTATTGAATCACCAAATCCGACGAGCGTGAAAAAAGGCTTTTACTCTTCTATCAAGCATATGAATCTTTTGTGAACTGTCTATTTGCAAATCAAAGCCAACCGCTTGCCGTTGTGACGAAGAGCACATACCTACATGCACATATATAATAATCACATTATACACCGTTCAATTTCGGTAAGGTAAGTGAGAAGTGTGGGGCCACCGTCCGTGTTGGGAACACAGTAGTGTATGAACAAAAAAAATATAAGAGCACGAAAAAAAAACTAAATCTATATGTACAAATCGAAGAACTTGAAAATCAAGGAGAAAAAGGACGCCCACATTTCGCCCTCCTCGCGCGTTGACTTGTTTGGCTCGTCGTCGTCGAAGCGGACCACGCGCAACCATGTGAGCCACCTTAGCAGCAGCAACAACTTGTGGCACACAAGATCATCAGGGCGGCCCGATTGGCAACTGGAATACTAGAGTAGAGGTGTTCAACGGTGGACATTGGCTCAATCGTGTTGATCTTTCTGATGAATGAACGAAACGATGAATGGAAGTAAACGGGAACGATAGTCGAAGGCATTACAATGTAATTTGTCACATTCTGCGAGCAGGAGAAAGTCGGAAATCAAAGATCTGATAAAATGAGTATTATTTATGAAGTTTTTGCCGAATCCGCAACGAATATATTCTCATTTCCGAAGCACCTATCGAAAAGTAAATCAATCAAATAAGTTCTAGCCACCAGAAGTGGGTGCTTGATATTGATTCATCATTTTATCCAAATGAATTCACGAAACTTTACACAAGCGTAACATGTTTTTGTAGAGCCATGGATCCAATGCCATGAAAACTGTTTATTATTTGATCGAAATTTAAAAAAAGTGTTTCGAACAATGTCCTCATTATTAAAATACTAGCAGACCCGACGAACTTCATTTAGCCTAAAATTAATTCATTCTCTGATTAGTTCTCGAGTTATGCAGCAATTTTTGTTTCATTTGTATGGGAGCTCCAATTCCAGAAGGGGAAGGGGGGACCAATCACCACTGAAATTTATCTTCCCTTCCAAAAGCTCGTCATGACAGACATGCTTCAATTCGCATGATTAATTCCCGAGTTATGAAGAAATTTGACTTGTCATAAGACGAATTTATACAATCCCATTGAATTCCACAACTTAATTGTATCTTGACAGATACGTATTTCGACCTCACCAGTAAGGCCGTCTTCAGTGTCTCGTACTTGACTCGAAGTGGTGGAATTCAATGGGATTGTATAAACTCGTCTTATGACAAGTGAAGACATTCCACTAAAAAGCTCAAAATAATTTTCTTATAAGAAATTTGAGTTTCATTTGTATGGGAGCCACTCTTTCCTAAGGGGAAGGGGACTCGAACCATCTTAAGAACCTTCCCCGGCCCCAAAAACCTCTGCATAAAAATTTTCACGCCGATCGGTTCAGTATTTTCGGAGTCTATAAGGTTCAGACAGACAGAAATTCAATTTTATGTATATAGATTCATATTCAATTTCATACATCAGCTCCATCCAGCCCTGTCGTCGTAAAATATGAGCTACTTAGTCGCTTATATTTTAAGGGGGCGCTGATACCATAGGGCGGTTTTTAGGGCGCACATTCGAAAACTGCGAATTTCTAAGGAGCTAGGGATTAGAAGCTCGGTTCGTGGCACTGCAAATTTCACAACATCATTTGGAGCGGATACTTGTCAATGTGCTGGAGGACCGAGGATTCGCCTACAACGTACGGTGGCCTGAAACGTTAAAATGTGGCCTGAAACGTGAAGCAGCAAATTTGGGATTGGTGGTGAGCGTTTCGAGTGCGACAGAGTCCGCCTGGGCTGGGGTAGCAGGGACAATGTTCAAGGGCTTAACGACCCCTCCCCACGACACAACAGTTAGGGCGCCTGCCTAGGACGTGTTGTGGTTTGACAGTGGGCTTTTTTAAACATCTACAAAAAACCAGAAAAAATATTTAAGCTTCTTTTTGTGGAATGTCTTCAACTGTCTAAGACGAGTTTAGTACTTTTCATTTAATCTACAAAATGCTACAAGATCTACAAAAAGCTACATGTGTCCGCAAGCAGGCCATAGCAAAGCGACCGTGGGCCACTCAAAGCACACAAGAGCCCATGAAGTGCCAACTGGCGTGGGGAACTGATCCAACTCTACAGCGAATCCAGCATCCAGGAGGAGGCAAAAGCTGGAAGGATACAATGGACAGGGCATGTTGCAAGAATGCCGAACAAAAACGCTGTGAAGATAATACCACAAAAATCTTTAAATATTTTTCTAAGTTGAACATAACAGGTGTAAAAAGTAACTATTTGCTCACATGAAGTACATATCTCACTGTCCGGGTGTGGAAAACAGCTGCTGGTTACCGGTATTGATTTCGTACAACATCCGCATGAAATATCTAACAAGTCATTATCGATATTTTAAATATGGCTTTGATTGACCATCTCTAGATAATTGGAATACGTTTGATCGATTTTAATATTGTTTATTCAAACCTTCTAAAGTAAGGTAAAACACCAAAATTTCAAGTAATTCTTTTTCAATGAATCGCCTGCTTTGAGCATGCTTACAGCGGCACACTAGGAGTTAACTTTTGGAAATCAGTATGGCGAAAGGCATCTAATGTTTAATATCTCGAAAATAAGAACCTTAATCGAAAAAATATTTGGTTGGCGTAGTAGCGGACACCGTCCTACATAACTGGTACCAAATAGTTTTTCGTTGAAAGTTCCAACTGTTGAGAAAACCCGCGTTAGATGCCTTTCGCCATACAAACTTCGGATGGTTAACTCATGCTGGCTATTTTCACATATACGTTAGCGCCTGGTGCTGGCAGCGGCGGGTAGGAAACCAGCCACTGTATTTGATTCATTTCAAATTTTGAACAAAGCGCACAACAATGAAGATTTGTTATTTTATGCAGGTAAAGGACTATGTCCAATTTCTTCGCCTCCGCTTAACTCTCAGATGGTTTTTACAAATCCGTCTTTACCTGGATTGAATCCTAAGTAGAGTGAAAAGACCAGGACTTCTGTTCGATCAAATTTGAGACATAACTCTAAAATTAAGTTTGAATTGGGCAAGTGAATTGATCAACCCATTGGCATGTCAAAAGTGTGACATTTTCTACTTGATGTTGCTAAAATTGTTATAAGACGCTTCATTCGCGTTCAAGTCGAACGAACGACTTTCAATTCACTGGGGCGCATATTAATACCATGAATGTCTCTCCTCAACCAAAAATTCTAGAGATGGTTGGCAAGATGCACGTGGTGTTTTCTAAGCGCAACGCGTATTACTAATGATGATGATGATAATGATGGTAGCTGCTTACGCTCGCAACTGTCCGGCGGCGGCAGAACTGTTTTCCACTCACTTCCCATCACGCATTTGGTATGTACTCACTCTCTCGTTTCGGCGACAGGTACTCTTTCACTTGGTTGTCAGTGCTGCTACGGTTGCATTCACACAGTTCATCGGTAGGGTCAGTGTACCAATAACGGTGGTATCCGTGATATATTAAGGCTATAGGGCACTGCACGGACTGCTTTGTCTCTTCTTCGCTGCTAAGAAATTAGAAAACAACAAGGCCAGTCAATTTCAAATTTCATGAAGAACGAAAGAGAAATAGATTCGTCCGTGCAGAGCTCTATTTTAATAAACTAATGAGACACCAATATCATCGGTTTTTTAAACTCACATGCGTGGAAAACAGACACATGCCAAATCGCTACTCATCCACTTGTTTTTAAATGGACTATAACAGTAATCATTAGCACAAAGCCTTTTTTCCAAGGATGTTATCGATCATTTAGTAATTTGCGTTCGATCATTTAGTAGTTTGTCATTAAATCATTCCAGAAGCTGAATTTCAAAATGTGTTGTATGGTGAACTTCTAGTGCGAGGGTTTTTCTACAACTTTTTCTAATGGTTCGTTGTTAGAATTCAACTAATAACGGAGCTATAGTGCTAGTTGCAGTAACTTAAACTAAATTATTGGAATTTTGTTATCATTTAGTCTAAGTTACTGAAACTATAGTTATAACTCCGCTACGAGCGGAATTCAAACAACGAACCGTTAGGCAGAGTTGTAAAAAACCTTCGCACTAGTCCACGATACAACACATTTTAAAATTCAGCTAAATGATCAAACGCAAATTATTAAATGATTGATAACATCCTTGTCCTTCTCAACTTTTCGGCAAAACTAATGTTAATTACGGTAAAAAAATTAACAGGGATTACATAAAGTGTATTCCGTATTATTATATACATCAAACAGATACTAATATTACTATAACTGGTACTCCTACCCTAGTGCGTGTTTTGTTTTGCTCGTCAGTACGGTTTTGAATGTTGCGGGCGCGCGTTCATTTTTCTGCTTCGGACAGCCAGAAAAATAATTTATTAGTGCGGTGCGTGTTGTGTAGATTTTGTAAGTACCTACTTATTTTCGTCGCGGTAAAAGTAAGCGAATCGCTTCGGTCGACAGTCGTACTATAGGTACGGTGCGGTGTAAATCGGTGAGAATGTTTTTTCAGTAACGGCTCATTCACAACTTAGATAACGCATTATGGGGTGGGAGGGTATCTGCCTGAACGATACGAACTATTTAAATTTTAGAACTTTTTTTTATTGTCTTTATTAGGGAGACTTTCAGCCCGAGGCTGACTCGTCTCCAATTTGAGAACTCTTTAATCAAACGCTACGAGGGGGTTGATGGGGATTGAAAATAGTCAATTTAGTGTACGAACCCTTCTTAAGACTTGCAGTCCGAGGTTCATCTCTGATGAGAACTTGTTTTACACATTAAAACAATTCGATTTCACCAAATTCATTAAATCTAGCATGATTTTTAAAAACGTGGTATGTAAAAAAAAAGAAACTCCTTTTGATTACTTTCTCTCTCGATTATTACAAAGCCATACTGACATCTATACTGGATTTTTTAGCAGAGATCTAAAGAAAATAGCTTTGCCCATCGTGCTGAGGTGAAAATATTGCAAGAAATACAAAACTAGCCTACATATTAGCGAATTAGTGGGTATTGAAAAAGTGTCTCTCATGTGGACATTCGACTTTTCATGCTAGAAATGTATACGATTTCCTACAAAACTAATACCCTTATCTGACAATGAAAGGCTCGTCTTGTCGGATATTGTATTTTTTTCAGAAAGTGCCCAATTTCCCAGATTCCTTTTCAATGTTTGCAAGGGCGTAGCTAGAGGGGGGCCGGGGGTTCGTCGCCCCCCCCCCTAAACGGTTTAAAGATTGAACGGGTACTGAAATGAATTTCCCTAAACATGTGCACATGATCCAATCATATTCAGAAATAGGTGGTTGAACTTCGAATGATTCCCAAAAACTTATTAGGGTATGCAGGATTCCGTGAAGTGATTGTGAGTTTTTTTATGTTGTGGAAAACCCATTAGCTAGCTGACCATAGGATTGCCGAGTAATCTCTTCTGTTGGTTGGTCAAGGCTGGATTACAATAGTGCGTTGCTATTGTACAATAGTAGCGCAATAGTGTGTGACGCGTAACGCATTGTTGTACTAAATGTTCTAAATTATCAGTGTCACAACGTCGGGCGCGTCTGGTTTGGAAACATTTAAATTTAGCGCATTGAAGCTGACGAAAATCAAGCAAACAACCAAGTAACCTATATTTTCATTGCTAAGATTTTTGATATTTATTAACAATGGTTCATTAAAAAAACAAGTTTGAAGTGAATCAAAACAATCTGGTCATCAGATCTGAAGATCCGTACATAATTTATAATCCAACCTAATTTTAAATCTTATCTAGTGGTTTTCTGTCTTTCTAGGTGTTCACTAAGAAATTCATGAACCGTTTTTTTTATTTCATCTACTTTGTCGTTATCTCATTTTCTCCTTGAGGTTTTCATACTTGATGCGATATTTTCCTTTTCTCTACCTCCTACAAAATAATATGTTTCTACAAGAAATCCTTCTAGAAAATCCCCGGGAACTTCATATATTCCTCCGGAAAGTTGTCCACGAATTCCTCTGGAAATAGTTCGAAAATCCTTCTCATATAATTGTAATTCCTCCTAAAATTTTTATAGAAACCCTTCACTAATTTTTTTTTATGAAATCCATGAGGAAATTCCTTGAAGATTTCTTTTCTTCTCAGACATTTCTTCAGCTATTCTTCCAGAAAAAACTACGGTATTTATTTCAGGAATCCATTCGAGAGTTCCTTCAAGAATACATACGGAACTTCCTCCCATAATTCCTCCAGAAGTTTCTTCAGAAATTTATGACGGAAATCCTCCAGCTTCGCTCCATAATTACACTTGTAAATCTATAAAAAAAAATCTTAGGAAATTCTGCTAGGAACTTCTTCGGGAGTACCTATAGGCACTCTTCCTTTAATACCTCCGGGATAACTTCCATATTTTTTTCCAGGAATATTCTTCTTCTTCTTATTGGCATTACATCCCCACACTGGGACAGAGCCGCCTTGCAGCTTAGTGTTCATTAAGCACTTCCACAGTTGTTAACTGCGAGGTTTCTAAGCCAGGTTACCATTTTTGCATTCGTATATCATGAGGCTAACACGATGATACTTTTATGCCCAGTGAAGTCGAGATAATTTCCAATCCGAATATTGCCTAGACCGGCACCGGGAATCGAACCCAGCCACCCTCAGCATGGTCTTGCTTTGTAGCCGCGCGTCTTACCTCACGGCTAAGGAGGGCCCTAGGAATACCTACATAAATTACATAGCGAAATCCTCTAGGATTTCATTCTGGAATTCTTTTCGCAATTACTTCAGAATATCATCCAAGAATTCCTCTAGAAATTTCTTTAGTAATTTCTCCAGGAATTCGTCCAAGTATTTCCCCGGAAGTTCTTCCAAGTATTTTTTTGGGAATTCCTTCAGGTACTTCTCCAGGAATTCCTTTAGAATTTCTCCAATTTTTCCGTGGAATCGTCCTGGAATTCTTTCCGGACTTCACACGAAATTTATTACAGAATTTTATTCGAAAATTAATTCGAGAGTTCCTCTAAGAGTTCTTCCAGGATTTTCTTCTAAAGAAACCCCCGGGACTTCAGCAATTCATCTGCAAATACTTTCAGGATTCCATCCGGGAATTTCTCTTCCTCCTGCTATTGTTCCTGGAATTTCTTCAGATATTACACCGGAAATTCCTTCAGGAACTTCACCAATAATTATTTCAGGGAATTCCTCCGGAAGTGCTTGTGGGAGTTCCTCCGGAAGCTCCTCCAAGGGGTTTTCTAAGAATTCCTCCAGGAATCCCCCCAGGAACTTCACAGGGAATTCCTGGAAGATATTTGGCAGGAATTTCACGGGAAATGGGATTTTGGAAGTTCCTCAAGAAATTCAATTTTGAGTTTTACACCGGCTGTTCCTCTGAAAATTCCTCCGGGAGTTCCACCAGTAATTCCTCCGGGATTTTATTCAGGCTTTCTTTAGGAATTTATCTACAAATTCCTCCAGAAGTTCCTTCGAGAATTTCTTTGGGAGTTCCTCCGGGAGGTCCCTTAAGAATTCTTCCAGGAGTACCTCCTGGAATTCTTACGGAAGTTTATCAGGAGTTCTTTCGAGAGATCCTCCGAATTCCTCCAGAATTTCCTCCGGAAATCCTTCCTGTAGCTCTTGAAGAAATTCCTCCAGAAGTTCCACCGGCAGTTCCTCCGAGAATTCTTCTGGAAATTTCCCCTGGAATTCCTCCGGAAATTACTCTGGAAGTTCCTCCTCAAAAAATTACCCGGAGGAACTGCCGGTGAAACTTCTGGAAGAATTCTCGGAGAAAATGCCGGTGGATCTCCCGGAGGAATTCCCGAAGTAACTGCCGGAGAAACTCCTAGAAGAATTCCTATAGGACCTCCCAGAGAAACTATCGGAAGAACTTCGGGAGGAATTTCCAGTTATATTTGTGAAGTAAGCCTAAATGATTTCCTGAAAAAAGCCTGAATGATTTCCTGAAAGAGCTACTGGTGGAGCTCCCGGAGGAATTTGGCGAGGAACACCTGGTGGACTTCCCGCAGGAACTCCCGGAGAAACTCCCGGATGAATTGCGGGAGGAACTCTCGGAGGAGTTCTCGAAGTAACTCCTGGAAGAATTTGTGAAGAAACTCCCGTTAGAATTTTCAGAGGAACCCCCGGAGAAACTCAAAAAAATCTGGGAGAATTCATCTAATAGATAAATCTCGTCTAGCTGAAACCTTTGTAGGAGTATGTAGCTGGATTATCATTATCATCATCAGAGGACCTCCCGGAGAATTCCCTGAGGAGCTCCCAGAGAAATTCTCGGAGGAACTTCTGGAGGAATTTCTTTATAAATTCCTGAAGAAGCCTAAATGAATTCTAGAAAGAAAGCCTGAATGATTTCCGGAGGAAATTCTCTAGATATTCAGAGGAACTCCCGTAGGAACTAAATAATTCTCGGAGAAAATCCTGGAGGAATTCTTGGAGTAACTGCCGGTGGAACTCCTGGACGAATTCCCACAGGAACTCCCGGAGAAATTTCCGGGATCTCTCAGGGAAAATTTTGAAGTTTACACTGGAATTCTTTCAGGATCTCTTCGGTAATTGATCTAGGAATTCCTCCGAAAATTCCATTGATGATTCCATTTAAGGTATAATTTCTGTATAAATTGGATGGAATTGGTAGTTCGTTAATAATTTTAAATAAATTTAAATAATTAGAAGACTCCGACTCGAAGTCGAGTCAAGTACGAGACACTGAAAACAGCCTTACTGTTGAGGTCGAAATACGTATCTGTCAAGATACAATTAAGTGGTGGAATTCAATGGGACTGTATTAACTCGTCTTATGACAAGTGAAGACATTCCACTAAAAAGCTCAAAATAATTTTTCTTTTCGGAAATTTGTTCGAAAAATGTTCGCAGATTTCTTTTGGAAATTTATCCAAATTTTCCTCCGTAAATTTCTACACAAAGTCCTGGTATTTCTCTGGAAATTCTTTCAGAAATTCTTCCAGAAACACCTAATCAATTCACTCAAGACATCCTGCTAAAGAATTCCTTCGAACATTCTTCCGGAAATTTATAATCCTTAAATTCCACAAGTATATTCCCCCAAGAGATTCTGCAGAAGTTTCCCTAGAACTCGTCCGGAAATTTATTCAGGAATTTCTCCGTCAATTACCCAGACAATCCTTCGAAAATTATTTCAAAACTTTTAAAGAAAATTCCTCGAAATTCCTTCAGAAATTTCCCGGCAATTCCCCCAAGAATTCTCTAGCAAACTCCCTTGGGAATTCCGCCGGAAGCTACCCAGAGATTTCTTCCAAAAAATTCTTCATGAATTGCACCAAAAAATCTTTAAGAAATTTTATATGAAATTCCTCCAAACATTCATCCAGAGATTTCCAATAAATTATACAATTTACACAACTTTTACTAGTGAATGGAAAAATTTAATAATCCCATAAATGTGTAAATTTAGTTTTTCGGTTAAAACTTGGTAACTTCTTCAGTGTTTTGTTATCGAGGATATGTTTTGAAGTTCGTATTGGTTCATTGTTCTTTATAAATTAGGGTGAATTTGCACGTTCCTTCGTTCAGGAGTATTGTGATGTGATCAGGCATTATTCGCGAAGTGGATCGCTGTTGGTTGGCACATCAGTTCCAGCTAATGCCTATGAGTTATTTAAGTTATATAAGGAAAATGTTATACTTGCTTAATTTAGCAGAAATAATGTTGGTGCTTGGCGCACCAATGCGAAGTGCAAAAGTGTTTTCCTGCTGTGTTAATAAGATTTATGCTGATTTATGCTTTGTGCAGGAGAAAATATTTACGTGATAAATGTGTGTTGCAACGTGCTATCGCTTAGCAAACCAGTTCGATCAGAAGAATTTTCCCGAAGTTTGAAAGAATTTTATAGTGCGTGTTGGTGCGATTAAGTGACTGACACTCTTGATCGTCGAGAGTTTCACAAAGTGTAAGAGTGGAAATTTTCTGTTTTGTCTAGCGGAGTGCATATCACGTGCACGTCAATTCGTTTAAAAGGATCGTTTATCAGCGGCAGCAGTATGGCAGCATGGTCGTAGAACAGTTGGAATTCTGGGACATCGGCGGCATGATACAGCTAATTGGCGTAAATTTGTCGTAAGTTATTCTTTATAATATTATGATCTTAATATATGCAATATTTGGTTTATGATCTTTATTTTGACTATAGGGTGATTCTACACAATATAGGTATTACACAAGCATGCAAATGCATGCTTTGCTTGCTATGGTGTGTGTATGGCGAATCAATAACTTTTTATCGGTGGTCTAGTTACTGCCGCTTTTCTCTTACAAGCAGGAGATCGTGGGTTCGATCCCAGGCTCGTTCCTATTTTTTAAAGTGGCACGAACTATATCCACTTCCTTGGTGAATCCTCGACCTATGCTTCAGTTTATCTACCCTACCCAATTAACAAAACTTCCTTTCCGTGGTAATTGTGGAGATGCAGAGGTATTCTCGGTCTCTAGTAGCTACAATAAATCCACACTAACATTCTTCTCATTTTCCAACTGACTGCAAGGGCTTTGCCGCAGCTCCATTATTGATCTCAATTTGTTATCTGCTGAAACGTGTACTTTGAGAATAGGTGGTAAATCCTAACCTCTATTCACTTGGATCGTAGTGCAACCATTTACATGTACAGTTAAGTTAAGCTAAAACAAAATTAATAAACCGCCTTGCGGTAATGGTACTTTCTCGTGTAATAAATACACTATGTAATAAATGCATAAAGTGTTATACATTAGAGAGATCCAAGTAGCACTTCATGGGAATATATTCCATTTTTTCATCAATCCACATCTATATGCGTTTATAAAGACAGAAGACAGAATCACCGGATGTCGCACAGACTGAACACTTACATCTAGACAACTGACGTCACTAACCACACGGCCACGAAGCCCATAATTGTGTTTATTATGATACGTGGCAGCAACATCTAAAAAACCCTAATTAAACCACCTACTGATGATGATGCATTTCTCTCTTATTCAAAATAATTGATAAACATGTAAGAGAAGTCTCTAATAACACTAATAGGAAAAAGGGACTTATTTTTCACCTTCGCTTAAATTGAAAATTTTGCATTGTAAAGATTGCTGCCGAATGTAAATTTATTGCAAGCAAATCGGCTTAGGTTAATTGCCCGAAAAATAAGTGAGATTTTTGCACAAGTTTTGCTTATAAAATAATATTCTAGCCTTTACTCTTGAGCCCATAGTGCGATCGGATCGATTTTTTATATGACTTAGGGGAAACTGGGGTAAAACAACTTTTGGCATTTTTACGGTGTTCCAGGAATATTTTTAAAATGTTTACTACTGGAGTGCCCGAAAAATGATTAGGATTTTTTGCACGGGTTTTACATATAAAAAATATTTTTGCCATAACTTTTGAGCCCATGGTGTGGTCGATTTTAAATAGGAAACAATGGAGCAGGATTCTTCGTCAAATGCAACTTGTTGCGACTAAATAATTAAGGATAAATGCCCGAAAAAGGGTGAGATTTCTTTGTGCACACACAAACACCAAATGACCAAATCTTCAAAAATAACAAAGTTACTTTTTTCTGGAGGTATGTTGTTTGGGCGACTATCTGACGCATATTTTTCGTTGTGACTAAAAATAAGCGAACCAGTAGATTTTTTTTATGAGCGGTGATACGACTATAATTTGATGTCTTTATACTATGTTCGCACTACGGCCTGAATAACATGTTATTTAAATTATCAACAATAGAAAGCTCATCAAGATAGCCGAATAACATAAGAAGGCTTTAGTGCGAAACCAGTATTAAATGTATTTATTGAGAACTAAGATCTAACTGTCAATCGTTTAGTTGATTGTAGCGCCGCACTCTAGCTAGCTAGCACTTTAATAAAGAAACCAATAATAATAATAGGGGAAAAGACAGCTTTGGCAGGTTTTGTACTATTATTGTCAGGGTGGTTTTTGTCGACTAAATTTTATGAAATTTGGCCACAATTTCTTTGATATGCAAATAATGTTTAGGCCAAATTTGAGCATAATAAAAAACCCCCCTGACAATAATAGCACAAAACCTGCCAAAGCCGTCATTCCCCCTAATAGATGGATTTAAGTTCGAGCTTGATGGCTTTCTCCAGAACACATGAAAACGTTGTATTCTAATAACACTCCAACTTTCCCGGCAAAATGTTCAATCTTCATAAATATAAACACAGCTGATCTCAATACAAATCGATTCATGAGAAGTACATCCGTTTGGGAGTTATATTGCCTCAAAGGAATCATTTTTATATATTTAGAATAGAAAAGCAGCTTGTAAGAGCTTATATCGATGTGCTTCAGTAAAGGTGTGGGCCAAAGTCCTCTAAGTCTGTATTAGTCGAAAAAATAATGTAAACATTCACTTGCCATAAGACGAGTTTGTACAATCCCATTGAATTCCACCACTTAATTGTATCTTGACAGATACGTATTTTGACCTCAACAGTAAGGCCGTCTTCAGTGTCTCGTACTTGACTCAACTTAAGTGGTGGAATTCAATGGGATTGTACAAACTCGTTTTATGACAAGTGAAGACATTCCACTAAAAAGCTCAAAATAATTTTCTTAACAAAATGTAACAGTAGTGGGCGGGCGTAGTGGAACATCACGTCTGTTATAAAAATTGTACTGAGTATACCAGACGTGACGTCACATTCGGTCGCCTTTGGTCATCGTCGGCAACCCAGCTGAGAGTTTCTCCCTCAAAAGAAAGAATTTTCGTTGAACAAATACTACTTTAGGGTGCCCACGCAAAAGATATTTTAGTTACTAGATAAAGATTGTCGCTTCGGTGCCCTTTGTTCTGCTGTCCGGAACATGTTGGGTATCAAGCTGTCAAATCGTATGGATTTTCCTTCTTTGACGTTTAGCTCCCATATCCTCGCCAGCAAAAGTTGTTCCGGACAGCGACGACAGCGACAATCTTTATCTGGTAACTAAAATATCTTTTACCCACACCTGTAGTCAAGCACATCAAGATCGTACTATAAACTTTGCATCGCGTGAGTTGCAACATCGATTTTGCGCGTACTCGCTCTCTCTAGCAGACCATGGTAGCTCACTACCCGAAGCAATTAACACGAATGAGGGTGGAGAGCGCAGAACCAACGCTCACCGACTTTCTGACTTTTCAGACAAGCGAGGCTTCATTTTATAACAGTAATAACTTTCAAGTTAACCGTGACCGAGTGGATAGCGTACACGCATCAATCTGGCGGTTTTGTTGATGCTCTTGGTTCGAATCCAAGAGAGAGCCATGGGAGGGGGAAGGGGGTGGGGCATTTAAAACCGATTGGTTTACTATTTTTGTACACACAGTTGATAGTAACTATCATACTGAGGCCTATGTAGGCGAATCTGAGTTTCAATTAGCTAAAATAGACCAAAACAAATTTTTGCTTTAGTAGAAAGCTTCTTAGTTGTCGACTAAGCGTGACTAATCAGGACGGCAGGGCTGGCTCCATCACTAAAAGATAAATTCAAATCATCATTTCCATTTTTCTTAGAAGACAAAGTGTTCGATTTGTGTCATTTGGATGAACATATAAACAACATAACAACAGAAAACAAAGATATTTTTATTTTTTTATACTTTCACAGGATAGCAATTGTCTGTTTCATGAATGTTATTGATATAGGAGCATATTCTTTATAATGGAACAGACACTGGCGGAGTTAAGCTGGGGCACGATGAGGCACGTGTGGCACGTGATCCACCATTTTTAATTATATCTGATGAGAAGATTATTTTGAGCTTTTAGTCGAACGTCTTCACGACGAGTTTGTATTAATTTCCTACAAATTTCATTTTAGTAAAACCATATGAAATTCCTGTTGAAATAATTCCGGATATTTTGTTGGAGATTTTTTTTTCTGGAAATGTATTAAAGAATGAAATAGGAAATCCTAAAGGAATTTGCGGATAGGTTACGGAAATATCACAGGAATTTCCAGATGAAATTTTTAAAGGAGCTCTTTTAAATAATTTCCGAAGGATTTCCAAAAGAATTTCTAAAGAAATTCCTAAGTGAAATTTCAAAGGAATTCCAAAAATTTCTTACTAGAGTTTCGGAAGGAATTTTCAGATGAATTACTGGAAGCATTTGTTTGAGTTCAATAATTGTTGATGGAGTTTCTTAAAAAGAATTTAAGGAGTTCCTAATTCAATTTACCTCAGAAAAATATATTAAGCTCGTTTAGTGGAATGTATTAAACCGTCTAAGACGAATTAAGTACTGTCCATTTAATTCCACCAGTTAATTTTCGTTATCTTTGCAGATACGTATTTCGACCACAACTGTGTGGTCGTCTTCAGTGTCTTGTACTTGACTCGTCGAGTCGAGTCGAGTCGAGTCAAGTACAAGACACTGAAGACGACCACACAGTTGTGGTCGAAATACGTATCTGCAAAGATAACGAAAATTAACTGGTGGAATTAAATGGACAGTACTTAATTCGTCTTAGACGGTTCAATTTACCTACGAATACCTACGCATACCTTTGGAAATTCCTTTAGTCCTTCCGATGTTTCTTTGGGAATGCCTTAGGAAACTCCTTCAGGAGGTTCTTCGGAAATTGATTTAGGAATTTCTTTGGAATATATTTTAGGAACTCTGCTGGTTCTTTCTCAATAAATTCCTTCGGAAACTCTAGGAAGAAATTCTTAGAATACCTTCGAAATTTCCTTCAGGAATTTCTCCAGATCTCTAGGAATTCGTTAGAAAATTCTAATAGAAGTTCCAATCTTTTTTAGCAAATCTTCTAGAGATTCATTTAGATCTTCGGAGATTCATTTTGAAATTCATTTGCAAATTCTTTTTGGAATTACTTAGAGAATCCTTTCGAATTTCAGTTGGAAACTCCTTCAGAACTTTCTATTTTATTCTTCAATAGTTTTCCGGAAGAATTCTTTCAACCAATTATCCGGAATAATTCCTGCATGAATTTTAAAAGGAATATAACATTGTTTCAAATGAACTACAATAGGAATTTTATGAATTATTCCTGGAGAAGTACCCGAAAGAATTTTTGAAGGATTTTCTGGAGAAATTTCGGAAGAAATTTAGGCAGGAGTTTCCAAATGTATTTCAGGATGAATTTCAGAATGTATTCTTGAATAAATTTACGAAGAACCGCCCGAAAAAGTTTTCAAAAATATTTTCTTAACGAATTTCTGAAAGAATTTGCTAAATAACTATTAAAGGCATACTCAAAAAAAATGTCAATGGAATTTTCAAAGAAATACTTACTGGATTTATTATATAAACATCCAGATCAATAGAGGAATGTATTCGCAAATAACATCTGAAACTTTCACAAGAATTCCGTCAGGGACATCTGAAAGAATTCCTTCGGAAATTCTTGCGCAAATCCGGACAGTAGTAGAACAAAACCCTGTTTTGAATCTGGAATGAAGATTTTATGCCAAAAATATAAACTCTCTTATATTTTAGTCTTCTTGCCCTCAGATACATTCAATCCATTCAACAAGCATTCTAAGTAGTTGAAACAGTGACCCATTCTCATCCCCATTTGACCCATTGTCACCCCCGACGACGGTATTTGGAAATTATTTTATCAAGACATTCTTTCGAAAATTCAAAGAAGGAATTCAAGGAATTCCTTCAGATTTTCCCTAAAGAATTTTTATCAAAAGTTCTTATAGGAAAATCTTTTTTTAAATCCTTAAATAACACTTTTTATTTATTATCGGACTAAGGCCGGAATGGCCTATGCTGCACATAAAAGTCTTCACCATTCAACTCGGTCCATGGCTGCACTTCACCAACCACGCAGTCTGCGGAGGGTCCGCAAATCGTCCTCAACCTGATCGATCCACCTTGCTCGCTGTGCACCTCGCCTTCTTGTTCCCGTCGGATCGTTGTCGAGAACCATTTTCACCGGATTACTGTCCGACATTCTGGCTACGTGCCCGGCCCACCGCAGTCTTCCGATTTTCGCGGTGTGCACGATGGATGGTTCTCCCAACAGCTGATGCAACTCGTGGTTCATTCGCCTCCTCCACGTACCGTGCGCCATCTGCACCCCACCATAGATGGTTCGCAACACTTTCCTTTCAAAAACTACCAGTGCGCGTTGGACCTCCACGAGCATCGTCCAGGTCTCGTGTCCGTAGAGAACTACTGGTCTTATAAGCGTTTTGTAGATAATCAGTTTGGTACGGCAGCGAACTCTATTCGACGTACTTCGTCTTCGATGTGTTGATGACTAGTCCAATCCGTTTAGCTTCGCTTTTCAGACCGATGTAGGCTTCATCCATCCTCTCAAAGTTACGTGCCATGATATCAATGTTGTCGGCGAAACCAAATAACTGGACGGACTTCGTGAAAATAAAATCGTACCACTCGTGTCAATCCCTGCCCTTCGTATTACTCCCTCCAAAGCGATGTTGAATAGCAGACACGAAAGACCATCACCTTGCCGTAACCCTCTACGCGTTTCGAAGGGACTCGAGAATGGCCCTGAAACTCGAACTACGCACATCACCCGATCCATCGTCGCCTTGATCAACCGTATCAGTTTATCCGGAAATCCGTTTTCGTGCATTAGCTGCCATAGCTGGTCCCGATCGATTGTATCATAAGCGGCTTTGAAGTCGATAAATAGATGATGTGTGGGCACGTTGTATTCGCGGCATTTCTGCAATACCTGACGTATGGCGAACACCTGGTCTGTGGTAGAGCGTTCACCCATAAATCCCACCTGGTACTGCCCCACGAACTCTCTTGCAATTGGTGTTAGTCGGCGGCATAAAATTTGGGAGAGTACCTTGTAGGCGGCGTTCAGCAATGTGATTGCGCGGTAGTTGCTACAATCCAGCTTATCGCCCATTTGGAGATGGGACACACGACACCTTCCATCCTTCACAATTAAGAATTCTGAATATTACATGCCATGGAAATATTTGAACCCATATTTTTGTGATCAATAACCTCTGATTTTACATCCAAGTTTTTTTTTGTACGCAATATTGAATACAAGCCCCATAGTAATGACAACCTGTAATTTTAAAAAGTGATGGAAACATGAGTCGATTCGAACGGAGCCTTTTTGTTTCATCATACAGGGGTTGGACAAAAAGGTTGAGATAGGCAAAATTTTATCGAAGTTCAAATCAGCATAACTTTGCGTAGAATGATTCGATTTCGATGAAACTGGGACCTTCGAACGCGGAAACTCTTCTAGTATACTGTCCCCATGCGAAACCTTGAATTGGCCATTGGCCACCGGAGATGTTCCGGGTTTTCCGAGAATATGTTAAAAATGCATTTTTTCTTCTGCTTGTCGTTTTATCTGACATTTACTGCCATGCCATCATGTTTTACACTCTCCCTGGAAACTAGAACTAATATGCTGACCAATGATGGTCGAAAATTCGTTTGGTATACGCAAAGATATGGCCATTTTCGTAAAATCGGTACGGGATTGGCCATACACCCTGAACAAATGTCACTTTCGCAGAACATCCGGAACCTGTTACAAATTGGCCAGAGAGTCTTACAGTCACCATAATGTATCTTTAGTAAAGATCTGGCGCTTTTTCCTCCGAAAAATCGAGTTTTGTCTGTTCCGCGCCCGTTTATATCGTGCCTAGTTCGCCCTCGTGTGGTGTTGCAGCAATCTCGCCCATGCTGCATTCTTCTCCTCAACTAACTGCTCACATTCGCCGTCATACCAGTCGTTTCTTTGATCCGGAGCCACCGTGCCTAGTGCAGCGGTTGCGGTGCTTCCAATGGCGGATCGAATATCTCTCCAGCCATCTTCAAGAGATGCTGCGCTTAGCTGCTCTTCCGTTGGGAGTGCCACTTCCAGCTGCTGCGCGTAGTCTTGGGCTAGTCTACCGTCTTGTAGCCGCCCAACTCCGACGCGTGTTGATCACCGTCGAGAGTTTTGAGCGCAGACATACTGCAACGAGGTAGTGGTCGGATTCAATATTCGCACTGCGGTAAGTGCGTACGTTCGTGATTTCGGAGAAGAATTTGCCGTCGATTAGAACGTGGTCGATTTGGTTTTCCGTTACTTGATTAGGTGATTTCCATGTGGCCTTGTGGATATTCTTGCGGGAGAAGAAAGTGCTTCGGACTACCATTCCGCGGGAGGCTGCAAAGTTTATGCATCGTTGGCCGTTGTCGTTCGATATGGTATGCACTTAAATAACACTTGCATCTTGAAAATTCCTTCGGAAATTCCTCAAGAGATTCTTTCGAAATTTTCTTAACGATTTTTTTTAGAAGAATTTCTTCGGAAGCTCCTTTGAAAATTTGGTCGGAATTCCTACGGAAATACCTTCGGAAATTGTATCAGGGAAACCTCCCCAAATTCCCTTCGGAGAATTCCTTGGGATTTTTTTTTTTGAAATTGCTTTAGAAATTCCTGCGAAAATTGGTTTTGGAGTTCCTTCGAACTTTTTTACTTAAAAGATCTCTCTAGGAGATGGTAGAATTCTCGGAAATCCTTCAGAATTCCTTCAAATCTTTATCCAGGAATCTCTCCGGACATTCCTCCGCAAATTTATTTAGATGTTCCTTTAGACCCTCGGATATTCCTTTAAAAAAAAAGTCGGAGATCACTTCCGAAATTCTTTTAGGAATCATTTCGAAATTACTTTGGGAATTCTCTCCAAACTTTCATCAGGAAATTCCTTTTAAATTTACGGAAAATTCTTTTGGTGTTTCCTATTTCATTCTTCAATAAATATTCGGCAAAATTCTTCCATCTAAATTTTTGGAATAATTCCTGCTGGAATTTTGGAAGAAATTTCGTATGGTTTTACTAAAATGATTTTTGCAGGATTTCTTGGACGATGTTCCCATGAAATTTCCGGATAAATTTACAATGGTCTAGATAATTTTCCGAAGAAATGTCAAAAGGAATTCCTGACGTAATTTATTGGAGGAGTTCTCAAAAGAGTTTCTAAAGGATTTCTTAAAACATATCCCGTAGAAATTCCAAAATCAATTTCTGAAAGAATTCCCAAAGGAATTTACAAAGAATTTGCTAATGAAATTTCGGATGGATTTCTTCTAAAGTAATTTTCGAAGGAATTCCTAAAACAGTTTCAACAATTCTCGGGTACTTATTCAAAAGGACGTATGTGATTTTGTAAACAAAGATTCAAACGTCGATTTGTCCAATCTGATAGCACTCCCACGCAAACCATCACCACAGACAGTTAGGGGAAGCCTTCGGCTATCTGTTGGTAGTGTTGGTTTGCTTGAGAATGCCGTCAGATTGGACAAATCGACGTTTGAATCTTTGTTTACAAAATTACATACGTCCTTTTGAATAAGTACCCGAGAATTCCTGAAGGAATATCCGAATTTTAATTTGAATTTCAAACGAATTCCTACAGGAATTCTCAAAAGAATTTCAAAAAGAATTTCTGAAGAAATTTCTAAAAGAACTCGTAAAGGAATCAACGAATAAATTTTCAAAAAATTTTATATTACTTTGTTTGAATTTCCAAAAGAAATTTCTAAATTTATCAGCGAAGTAATTTCCGGGGGACTTTCTAGGGAAACCACAAGGGGAAAATTTTTTCCAAGACTTGTGGAAGGAATTCTTGCCGGAGAATTTTCCGAGTGAATATAATTTCCGATAGTATTCGAAGGTGGTATTTCCTGAAGAATTATTTACGAAAAAATCGCCCCAGGAATTCTTGAGCACATTCGAAGAGTATGGTTGAAGAAAGTGACAAAAAATTCAATGGCTATGAAGGCGTCAGTAGTGGCAGTGGTTGCTGCAGAAAATGTGTTCGCCGCCGTAGCTTGTTTCAACCCTTCCTTCACCCTGATTCTGAAAAGAATTTGTTTTCTATCCACAATGCGCCTTTCAAATCATTAAAAGCAAATAAACGTTAGTTCGAACCCTGCGTTGGAATTTAACTTGTTGTATTGCTGCTGTCGGGAACGACCTCGGGATGACTTACTTTCTGCTGGGATCGTTGCTACCGGGTAGCAGCCATCCCGAAGACTACCACCCGGCGATGAGAACCGTTGAGACTGCTAACAGCGTCTTCGATATGATGTGTCTGCTCCGCTGCGTCCGCTCAGCGTGAAATCTTTTTTGATTTGAGGATTAGATCCAAACCCGTAAGTTGCTTTATTTTGATGTCTGTGCTTGCGATGCATGTACGGGATTGGTTGGTTTACCTATTTCTATTTTTTTTTTATCAATTATCAATAATATAGTTTTTATTTCAGGAGAATACAAAGGAGCTTTTTCCTTGATCGAAAGGGCAAAAAAAATTTAAAGTCCATCAGGAAACGGCTGAGACATTGAAGTGTCTCATATTTTCACAACCCAATTTGAACTTGGTTCTAAAGTTATAGCTGAAAGTCAATAATATTCCGTTTTTGTTATCCCTCTGGTAAATTTTGGTTATCACTTCAATAGTCGGAGTTATAGAATCAGGAAACTTTCTACTCTTAGCAAAATTGTGTACCATGGTCCACCGGAAATTTAGGAGGTTGGTTTCAGGCCCTGCAAGCCAGCTTCAAAGAATCAGAAGGGTTATGTACAAGACACGACCGCAAGGTAAACGTTGGATAACATAAGGCCATTTGCAGAAAAATCGTAAATAATCTTGAGTTTGTATGAAATTGGCCAAATTCCTGGAGAGTTTCCAAGTGAAGGCAGATGAAGGCGTCATCATGTGTCATCTGATTCGATACCCAGTATCTTCGGGTAAGACGTTGTCCAACGCCATCAAATGTAAGCCTTGGAAAACCGCAAGGATGTCCGCTGTCGTCCACGATATTTAATTTATACACTACAGAATTATGCAGGCTGAAGTGGTGTTGGTACAGTTTGCAGATGACTTTGCTGCAATAGCAATATTAAATTTACAAGAATTGTTTCAACTAATAAATGTTCGAATACCTATGACCATTACCTTGTAAGATTATTCGTCTAAAGCAGGTCCTGCGCAGCACACTTATTTTCCCCCTTTTTAATGATGGTGTAAATCATAAACAAATTTTTGTTTGAAACGCTATTCATCACTACCACCAGCCATGACCACGGTACCACATTGGCGATAATTGACAATTAACCTTCAATCAATCGCGAAGAAATTTGGAAACCACTAAGCACGGACTCGACAATACAATGAAAGTTAATATATTCAACAAAACTGATTGTGAGATCGAATCGTAAACAAATGATCATAAAAATCACTACGTCTCACTAGCGACTGAAAACCTCCCTAGTCCCTAGTTATCTTAACTAATTTTCTCCTCACAATAACTCTAAAGGGCTCCGAGGTTAAAACGTTTAGCCATCCTCGCACCGGGTCCCAGGCCGCGCTTAGTGGTAATTTAGTTTGTTTGTGGTTGGCGTTAATCAGTCTAGTCTACGCAGACGCCCCTCGTCTACCCACCTCGGTTACGATTCCGGAGCAAGTCGGTGTGCAAGATATACCTACTAGGGCAAGCCTTTAAACTAGGGATTATGATATCAATTTCATAAAGTGACGCATTCCGGTATAGATATACAAGATGCAAAGCAAAAGTTTCGCTGAGCCACTCTCTGATAAAAAACCTTGAACTTGTGCACTTTTGAGATGCTGAAGCTTTCTTACCATTCCTAATACTTATACGTTTACACATGAAGCGGAAAATTAATATCTAATGATATGCTTCAATTTGCTTTTTCACGTGACGTCGAGGGTATCATTAGAACACATCCTTTCATTTTTTTTTTTTATTTTTAATGAACCCAATTTTTTCCCAATATTCTCAATGTACAAAAACAATAAAACTCCCAAAACAATGTTGGTCATAGTGGCGGATTTACGAAGGTGTTATTTTAAATGACATTTTCCCATATCTCATACGAGTTCGATATCAACCTAGTCTAGCTGTTCTCCGTCCGGCCAGTTTGCGAAACAGCTTGATTGCACGCACGCGTTGTTATCGTTGTCGTCGGCAGAATCCATCGCGGCGCGTCTTTTATCGGCCGGAGCGGCAATTAAGATGACGTCCAGCGACGATGCAGTAATGCTGCGCGCCAATAATCGGACCAGCGGATTTCGGACGCAATGAAGCAATGGGATAGCTCGAGAGTCGGGCAGTGCGGCGGCGGTGTAAAGCCGACAAAAGACAATTATAATCAGCAGCATTTTGTGACAAGTGAGGACAGGTGTCGAGGGACAAATGGAAGACTGGAAACGGAAAACAGCTAAATTGTCATTTTGCAGATTAATTGCACGACCTTCGGCAGTGATAATCTTCTGCATTGGTTGTAATGTGAATGGTTGTCAGCAGGTTTTGTAAGTGATCAGGTTTAAGAGGGCTTATTGTGGCTAATTATGAGTAGGTCTAGGCTGCTGATGGTGTAAATCCATTCTACCACGATGTTCAGGGATGTATCGTTAATTAGCGATATGTACAACTTTAAGGTGACCTATTTTAAGTGTTGATTATGTGTTTACATAAAGTATTGAGAGTAGGTTTTCAAGTCATCAAAATTTCTTGTGAATGATGGTAGAGGTAGGAATTTTGGTTTGGCTAAACCGAGTTGTTGCTTTTCTATTTAATTCTTGTCTGTGATTGCAACATCACAATATGTATTGTATTGTAGTCAATTATTGTATTGTAGTCAGCAAATTTTTTATTTAGCTAAATTCTCGTATTGTGACTAAACTCAACAGTTATTTTATTCACAAGAATCAAAAGTCTGAAGCGATTTTGAAAAAAATGTGGGGCTACCGTTATTTTTGCCTTTATCGTACACCAAGTGGCACTCCAAAATCGAACTTTTGATTGGAGTCCATGAGATCTATAGTGAAACTTATTAATTGAATTAGTTCGACTGTGAAAATCGTAGCCCGGCTGTTACTCACAGTTCTCCGCATGACACTTCCCGAGCAAAGATGGAGAGCAAATCGATAACTAATTTTGTTGTTGTGAAATCGCCTAATTTTGATAACTCAGCATGATATCCTTTTGGTCGTTTTAACGGTTAAAATAACAAAATGTATAGCAGAAAAATCTTACTGTGACATCAAATTGAAAACTATTTCTGCTGTCGATGAGAGCAAATCGAAAACTGATTTTGATATTGGTTTTGGATAACGAAATAAGTAATCAGTTTAATATCAGTTCATATTATTCAGAAATCAACAGCAAATTGATACCTAAATAAGTTATCAATCATGAATATCAAAGTTTGAAAACAAATTATGATTTCAATTTGATGTTGATATCAAAATATGTTTTCTTTTTGCTCTCATTATGATGTCAGGCTTTGCTCGGGTTTCTAGCGCAATTTTGAACAGCAGACACGATAGTCCTTCACCTTGCCGTAGTCTCAGCGGGCTTCAAACGAACTGAAGTTATTACACGAAATTTTCACCCAGTTCTGCACACATTGTTACTTTTATCAGTCTTACAGTTTCCCGGAAAAGCTGTTCTCGTTCATGATTTTGCATAGCTCTATGTGTCATACTGTCGTGTGCCACTTTGAAATCGATAAACTGATGGTGCGTTATTGGGACACACACATTCACAGCATTTCCCATACAGTAAAGACCTGGTCAATTGTCGTGCATGGGCTTCTCATTTGGCCGAAAAAGCCATTTGGCCGAATATGTCATCTGGCCAGGTGTCGAGGGACAAATGGAAGACTGGAAACGGAAAACAGCTAAATTGTCATTTTGCAGATTAATTGCACGACCTTCGGCAGTGATAATCTTCTGCATTGGTTGTAATGTGAATGGTTGTCAGCAGGTTTTGTAAGTGATCAGGTTTAAGAGGGCTTATTGTGGCTAATTATGAGTAGGTCTAGGCTGCTGATGGTGTAAATCCATTCTACCACGATGTTCAGGGATGTATCGTTAATTAGCGATATGTACAACTTTAAGGTGACCTATTTTAAGTGTTGATTATGTGTTTACATAAAGTATTGAGAGTAGGTTTTCAAGTCATCAAAATTTCTTGTGAATGATGGTAGAGGTAGGAATTTTGGTTTGGCTAAACTGAGTTGTTGCTTTTCTATTTAATTCTTGTCTGTGATTGCAACATCACAATATGTATTGTATTGTAGTCAATTATTGTATTGTAGTCAGCAAATTTTTTATTTAGCTAAATTCTCGTATTGTGACTAAACTCAACAGTTATTTTATTCACAAGAATCAAAAGTCTGAAGCGATTTTGAAAAAAATGTGGGGCTACCGTTATTTTTGCCTTTATCGTACACCAAGTGGCACTCCAAAATCGAACTTTTGATTGGAGTCCATGAGATCTATAGTGAAACTTATTAATTGAATTAGTTCGACTGTGAAAATCGTAGCCCGGCTGTTACTCACAGTTCTCCGCATGACACTTCCCGAGCAAAGATGGAGAGCAAATCGATAACTAATTTTGTTGTTGTGAAATCGCCTAATTTTGATAACTCAGCATGATATCCTTTTGGTCGTTTTAACGGTTAAAATAACAAAATGTATAGCAGAAAAATCTTACTGTGACATCAAATTGAAAACTATTTCTGCTGTCGATGAGAGCAAATCGAAAACTGATTTTGATATTGGTTTTGGATAACGAAATAAGTAATCAGTTTAATATCAGTTCATATTATTCAGAAATCAACAGCAAATTGATACCTAAATAAGTTATCAATCATGAATATCAAAGTTTGAAAACAAATTATGATTTCAATTTGATGTTGATATCAAAATATGTTTTCTTTTTGCTCTCATTATGATGTCAGGCTTTGCTCGGGTTTCTAGCGCAATTTTGAACAGCAGACACGATAGTCCTTCACCTTGCCGTAGTCTCAGCGGGCTTCAAACGAACTGAAGTTATTACACGAAATTTTCACCCAGTTCTGCACACATTGTTACTTTTATCAGTCTTACAGTTTCCCGGAAAAGCTGTTCTCGTTCATGATTTTGCATAGCTCTATGTGTCATACTGTCGTGTGCCACTTTGAAATCGATAAACTGATGGTGCGTTATTGGGACACACACATTCACAGCATTTCCCATACAGTAAAGACCTGGTCAATTGTCGTGCATGGGCTTCTCATTTGGCCGAAAAAGCCATTTGGCCGAATATGTCATCTGGCCGTTAATACCGTTTTTCCAAAATGACCGTACTACCATAAACCAGGGTGGCGATTCATCTTCAAAATGAAAATTCCCTGATTTTTCCAGTTTAGGGTTTTCAATAGAGTTCCAGGATTCAAAAAATACATCAAATACACATATAACATTTAGAAGCAGCTTTCAAGGTATTTAAATAATACATGGTGATGTTGATTTTATTTTATTTTCAAATAAGACATAAGTAATTTTGAAAGGTTAATTGGAAATGGATAATTAAAGAAGTGGTTGCCATTATAATAGCAAATTATTTACCATGAAACTGCATGATTCTGAATCAGCTCAGCTGTGGAAAACTGCCATGTTCAGTAAAAGAGACAACTAGTGGCACGCAGGGCTGATCTACGCCACCCTAGTAAAGTTTAGCTGATCGCTTCAATTTTCAGCTATTTTCAGTTAAGCGAATAATTATCTAAAATGTTGTTTTTATTAAAGACGACTTTTATATTAATTCTGAAACATTGATGCTTAAATTCTTTCTTAGATCACTTGAGGCAGTTTCAATCATTTTAATTTTAATTGTATTTTACCGTCTGGAACAATATGAATACACCATAGGTGTTCCAATCGCTAAATTTATCGAATAGAAGAAGGCGGGGGTAAAAAGATAGAATGTTATCAAACTCGCTGGCTTTCCCATACTAAAATCCAAGATAACTGAATCGTGAATTTGGCAGATTGGAACACCTAGTCCTGTATTCATCTTGGCTTGGAAATTAGTCAATAGTGGGAAAGCCTCTTGGAATTCTCTAGAAATATCTTCCGAGATTTGGAATTCGTTGGAAATATTTTCAGATATTTCCTAAAAAAATCATCAAGGTGTCATCTAAGAATTTCATCCAGAAATTTCAACGGGAAATGCTCCAGACATTTGTTCGTAAATATTTCATGAAATTCAGGAATTAATTCAGAAATTTATTCATACATTTTCAGGCATTCTATCAGAAACTTTTTTCAAAAATTCCATGACCTCAAAGATTTCCTTTGAAAATTTCTACAGAAAAATCCTTCAGAATATTCTTTAGGTATTCCTTCTCGTAAAAATGAAGAACTGATCCAAATATCTAAATTCACACAAATAAAGACAAAGTTCCTAAAGGAATTATCGAATAAATGACTAAAGGATTTTCAGGAAAAAAAAACCTGAAGAATTTTCAAATTTTTCCAGTAATTCCATTGAATTTCCTCCCAGGATTTTTTTCAAATATGCCTTCAAGAGTTCCTTCGCTAATTATTTTTGAGATTACTTCAAAAACTACTTTGGAAATTCTTTCAGAAATACCTTTATGAATTGCTTTGGAAATTCCTTTAGGAATTCCACTGAAATTTCCATAATTTCAATTGTTTTTTGGAAATGTTTTTTTTTATTTATTACGTTTAGAAATTCTTTGAAGAATTCCTTCGAAAAATATTTCTGGAGAAATTTATGAAGGAAATTGTAGATGAATTTCCGAAAGGATTATTAAAGGAATTTTGGAATCAATTCCCAAAGAATTTCAGAACGATTTACTACTGAATTCCTTTAGAATTATCTTATGGAATTCCTGAAGAAAAAAACAAAAAGAAGTCTGTCAGGAAATTCTAAAAGAATACTTGAAGGAAAAACTTCTAAATGGTTTTCTGAAGGAATTTTCGAAGGATTTTATAAATAAATCGCTGGAGAAACCTACTGAATTCTGTTAGACTTAAGAAAATTATTTTGAGCTTTTTAGTGGAATGTCTTCACTTGTCATAAGACAAGTTTGTACAATCCCATTGGAATTCCACCACTTAATTGTATCTTGACAGATACGTATTTCGACCTCAACAGTAAGGCCGTCTTCAGTGTCTCGTACTTGACTTTGACTTCTTTTAGACGTTTTTCCTGGAAGATTTTTGAAGAAATTCCTCGAGATATTACAAAAAGGGGACTTGTTGAAAACATTTTTGGAGGACTTTTCGAAAAGAGAGCTGAGGGGATTTATAAAGAATTTCTAAAGGATTCTCGAAACAAATCCTATTGGAATTGAAGAATTCCTACGGAAATTCTTGCAATATTTTCTTTTAAAGTTCATCCAAAAATCTTTGCGTATTATTATTGTTTAAGGAAGCCCCAGTTTAACTAAGCCATTGAACACTGGCTGGTCCAGGAAAGAGGAGGTATATTGAACGATAGAGAACCTTATGGGATGCTTCTTCTTCAGTTGTGAGGCGTCTGTAGCTCATTGATCTATGGCATAGGCCCCATTTTTTCTTGCATTAAGATGAGTATATTTGATTCTTCATTTGAAACTTAGAAGAAGCGATATGAAAACAACATGTTCATCTTCTCTCTTTCCGATTTCCCTGATTGCCCCGCGAATTCCCTGGATTTTTCAGGTTGAAAATAATTCCCTGATAATTCTAGGTTTTCCTGGTTTTTCAGGTAGGCGCCATTCGCTTGGGCAAGAATGTCTTTTGGCTGAACAATAGGGAATGGAAAAAATGTGAAATGTTTGATTCGGGGAAGTGTAGCAGTTGTCTGTACTTGTAATATGCATATTTTCCAAAAAATATCGATCAGTTTCAACAGTAAAGAAAGATAAGGAATTTATCTCCTGTTAGAGCTAATAAAACCCTCGAAAATTGTTTCACTTCTGGAAGTATGCAAGATACTGGCCAAAGTAGGAACATAACCAAAACTGGTGCAGTTACCCTACTTATAGTATAGAAATGAGGAGTGATAAATCAGAGGTGCATGTCATTTCTTACTACGAAAAGTGATAAGTGCGCAGTAAGAAGTAAAAAATAAGGAGGAACACTGTGAGAAGTGAAGAATGCGAAGTGAGATGCGAGAAATAAAGGGTGATAAGTGAGACGTCTCATTTCGCACTTTTTAGATTTCATCATCCAGCGTCTTATTTCTCACTTCTCACAGTGAGAAGTGAAATCAAGCTCATCCTCATGCATGCTCTATTGCTCTCACTGTGAGAATTAAAAAGGAACGAGTGAGAAGTCGCAAGTAAAAAATTAGAATTGTGAGGTGAAAAGGTAGACATCTAAGACCTCATTTCTCACTTCGCACTTCTCACTATATGTTGTCTCACTTCTCACTTATAACTTTTCTTATCGCATTTCTCACTTTTCACTGTGTGTGAGAAATAAGATGTAAGAAATGAGGAGTGGGAAGTGAGAACGTCTCACTCCGTATTTTTCACTGTGAAAAGTGAGAAATGAGGATTGAGAAGTGATGAATGACATGTCTCGCACTTTTTTCCTCTTTCTCACTTTTTTCACTGCCATTTCTCAATCATGACTTAGAACATATCAAATTCACCTTTGTTTGGCCAAACAAAATCACATTTACGGTCGTATTATCCGTTCGGCCAAATGGCATTTTCTTCCGTATGGCAAATTACAGCCAAATTAAACCAATTTCCAAATGAAATTTGGCAATTTACAACCCTCTCCCCCTGTTTTGCTCTTTTTGTATTAAACTTCTAGAAAAAATGTATGAATCGTCACGCTGGCGCTGCTCTGAAAAACCAAACCACAGACCCCCCTCCCCCACCCCCTTGAATTATGGGGTATTCTGTGGCTCCTAAAAGTCCTTTTTGATAGGCTGACCAGATCATTTGCGTGAAAAAACAGGACAAACGTACTTGCAAAACGGGACATGTCAAACAACCTTGTGACAAAATTTTAGAGTAGTGGAAATTTCAAAATTATGGAGCATAATTTTTATTCTCCTTGTAAGAAGATAGAGAAATATTTTAAAGTGAATCATTCATCACCATAACCTTCTATTGTATAAAGTTAGTTGTACAAATACTAAACTACAAATATTTCACTCTTCAATAGTCAAAGTACCTTGCCTAAAGGTGGTCTAGGCCAATAGAGGGTTGTAAATAAAATTATTTTAGAAAAAAAAATGACAAGACAAATGCGAAAAGAGCAATGTGATTATTGATTTCCCGTGTCGAAACCCTTTTCCTTGAATATAACAGGGTAAAATCTGTGGATAAGAATAACTGGAATCTAAACAAGAAAAAAAAACATTTAAAAGTGTTTTTTGTTTTGATTATTTTTATAAATAATGGTTTGCGCATAATAATAAATATTTATTCTAATCAATTTACAGTCCTTTCTGATCGAAATTACGAAACGCTATTTGCTAACAGTTGCCTCACACCTCGGGTATCTTGTCCACTGATTTTGTTCCCATGTGCTTCCAAAAAGGCGGAATTCATGAAATTTCGTCGCAGTAAGTAAAAAAAATTAAAGGTTGGCTTACAGTTCGGAGAATTCCGCCGGATGTGTATTGTATTTTGGAAGAGGACGAAATTTAAATTTCCCTCAATGGGATTCCATAAATCTCGCCTCTTCGAAAACACATGGGAGCGAAATTTGCAGACAAGCTCCTGCTCTGTGAACTAGCCTTAAAGTACGTGAGGTCCTAAATCCGACCAAATATTCCCTGCCTCAATCTCGATTTTGCTTTGTTGATTTGTAATTTTTTATATTATTTTTACAGTAAATTATTTCGAAATTTCTAATATTGTGACTTATCACAAAATAACAACTTTCGTGATCATTTTCCTCTCATAGATGGACAACATTTTAATCGCAGTATAAATAGCACAATGTACCACGTGAAGGCCGAATTTTTAAAAATATCAAAGTAGCTTTTTTCCGAAGGTATGTTTTTCTTATGCGACTATCTGACGCTTATTTTTTGCTGCGATTAAAAATAAGCGTAGGAGTAGATTTTTTTATGAGTGGTACAATTTTTCGAAAAAAAATCAAATGGTTCAAAAATGTGTGTATGTGTACTGGCCTTCGACCATCTTCACTTAGTGCTTGACTGCAGACATTGTTCGTAAATATTAAGCACTGCAGTGCTTAGTGCAGACATTTGTTCGTAAATATTTCATGAAATTCTTTAGGGAATATAGCAGGAATTAATTCAGAAATTTATTCATACATTTTCAGGCATTCTATCAGAAACTTTTTTCAAAAATTCCATGACCTCAAAGATTTCCTTTGAAAATTTCTCCAGAAAAATCCTTCAGAATATTCTTTAGGAATTCCTTCTCGTAAAAATGAAGAACTGATCCAAATATCTAAATTCACACAAATAAAGACAAAGTTCCTAAAGGAATTATCGAATAAATGACTAAAGGATTTTCAGGAAAAAAAAACCTGAAGAATTTTCAAATTTTTCCAGTAATTCCATTGAATTTCCTCCCAGGATTTTTTTCAAATATGCCTTCAAGAGTTCCTTCGCAAATTATTTTTGAGATTCCTTCAAAAACTACTTTGGAAATTCTTTCAGAAATACCTTTATGAATTGCTTTGGAAATTCCTTTAGGAATTCCACTGAAATTTCCATAATTTACCTTAACCTTAAAGTCTTGGCGGATACGTGGTCGGATGCTTAACCTACTGCAGAGCTTCCTCTCGGAGCGCACTTTCCAGGTATCTATAGGAGGACACATGTCCGGAGAATATCCGCTGGAGAACGGAGTACCACAGGGTTCCGTTCTTTCCGTAACGCTGTTCCTCGTTGCTATGCAGCCTATTTTTCGAGTTCTTCCGGTGGGCGTCGAAATCCTTGTGTACGCAGACGACATCCTCCTCGTGGTACGAGGGCCAAAAGGACAAGGATTATACCGAAAACTGCAAACTGCGGTCAAAGCTGTGGACAAGTGGGCGAAGAGCGTTGTTTTCTCTATATCGGCGACGAAATCGCAGATGTTTTACTGAAGCCCCAACTCGCGTCGAGAGCCAGAGAAGCAAATCACCATTGATCGAACTGCCATTCCGAAAACCAACCGTCTGCGAATCCTGGGCGTCACTCTTGACCGAACATTAACTTTCAAGCCGCACTGTACAGCGGTGAAGAAAGCATGCGACTCCCGGTTACGGATTCTCCAGATGATCGGAACAAAACTGCCGCGTGGCAATCGTTCAAAGTTACTGCAGGTCGGCTCGGCGCTAGTCACTTCAAAGCTGACGTACGGAGTGGGACTAGTGAGCCGAGGAGGGCCAGACACACTGCAGACACTCGCTCCTGTATACAACAAAATGGTTCGTTACGCTTCCGGAGCGTTCGTGACCAGCCCGATCATCTCGGTCATGGCCGAAGCTGGAACCCTTCCATTCGAACTACTAGCAGTTCAAATCATCGCTAGGATGGCCATCCGGATTTTATCTAAAAACAGCACTCTACCGTTAATCCAACGAGCGTCGGACCGGGTACACGAACTTACGAGAACAGCGTTTCCCGTTATCGGCCAACTAGTGAGGCAGAGCGACCGTGTGTGGCACGCACGAAAACCGTCGATTGTGTGGGATGTGAAGAGAAGCGTGCGAGCTGGCGATCCGCCGGATAGAGTCCGACCAGTTGTTCAACAGCTTCTTTCGACCCGGTCGACAGTAGTCTACACCGACGGCTCGAAATGTGAAGATACTGTTGGAGCCGCATTTTACTCGACCGGCCTCGCAGGAACATTCAGCCTTCCAAAGGCATGCAGCATTTTTTCTGCGGAGGCGTATGCCTTAAAGAAAGCGGTATCAATTCCCAACGTCGGTGGTGAGATCGTGGTTCTCACGGACTCGGCCAGTTGCCTGTTAGCACTAGAGTCCGGGAAATCAAAACACCTATGGATCCAGGAAGTCGAAGAGAGGGTCCGCAACAAACGTGTTCGATTCTGCTGGGTCCCTGGACAAGCCGGCGTGATTGGGAATACCGAGGCTGATCACCGATGGGATCACCAGTGGCACGACACAAGGGACTCGAAACTGAGGGAAGTGAAGTACGACACAAAAAGATGGGTAGACCGAGGTAGTGCAGCTGACCAACGTGCGCTTACGCGACTTAGGATCGGCCACACTCGGCTTACCCATACATTTTTACTAAAAAAAGACCCGCCGCCCATTTGCGAATGCTGCGGTTCTGAAGTGAACGTACGACACATCATCCTGCATTGCCGAAAGTACGAGAAAGAGCGACAAAGAAACAATATCAGCGCTACCAGCCTGACCGATGTCCTGGGAAACGATGAAGAAAGTTCGACGAAGCTGCTGGAATTCCTGCACCAAACTGGGCTGTTCAGGCAACTGTAAAGAGAAAGCAACGAAGACATCGACACTACACAAAGCCTTTCCCCAGTGCCGGCTGTTGTCGGTGTATCTGGAAAGAATCGTGTAGTAGTTTCGACAACGGCTGGCACTGTGGGGCACTGGCACCTCACAGGTCAGTACTTGAATTCTCCAACCGGAAGCAGATACTGTCTCGCTTAAAATTCCAGGTCCCCACCAAACTTCAGCCATCCTTCGACCGGAAAACGGAAGTCCCACCGGAGAAATATCACACAAAGCGCATCCCCAGCAGTGGTGGAAATACTCGCTTCACGAGTAAGAAAAGAGTGTAATTGGGCCTACCAAAAATGCCACACTCGCGCGAACCTACTGCCTGCATTTTTCTGGCGCTTGCTTTGTTCGCGAGTACGGACAGAGCAAATACAAGCAGGGCAGGGCAGTGTTTTGTTCGGGAGTCAAAATCACGGTCGCGAGTATTTGTGATTACTTCGAATACAATGGATAAATTTGACTTGACATAAACACAATAACAATAAACAATTGTGTTCTTGCTCGAACATCAGTGAGAAACATGCTCCGATGTTGTTTTATGACTGTAATGGCAAATGGCAAATTAATATCTGAATGACTCGCGAAGCTTCACGAACATTTTTCAAGGTTCGTTTTTTTGTTTTCTCTGCGAGTAGTAGGTAGGCAAGAAAAAGGCAAAACAAATGTTCGCGAGTCTTTTGCAGTGCCTACTTCTCGTTTTGTGAGTAAGGTTCGCAGATTTCCACCACTGATCCCCAGTGCCGGCTGTTGTCGGTATTGGTATAACCAGTGTGATGGTTTTGACAACAGCCGGTACTGTGGGGCAAAGTACCACACAGGCAAGTTTCATCTAAACATTACTTATACGGATACTACCGCGATACACTATTTCCACAGCAAACCCTGGATGAAGAGCGTTCACATCGTCATCATCGCACCGGCTCGCTCCGACATTTCGAAGTGAACAAAATAACAAACATAAGTGGAAAGAGAGAGAGAGAAAGAGAGAAGAAAAAGAAAAAGAAGATCAAATGTGATCGTAATGCCATTGTAAACTATTGTATTTCAAAACCCCGCTGCCTGACACGAATGCACCTTTCTGGTGTAAAGTGTCATTAATAAAAAAACAAACAAACATTAAGAAAATTACTATAAAATTGTCATTATCAGCAATTGGGTGTCTTGATGATAGTTGGATGGCAACTTTCTGCTTCAAATTTGGTATTTTTTCCTTTTATTTTTTTCAAAAAATCAAAAATCCAAAGTAGCCCCCGGAATCAAAAGAAGCCCCGCACGACGGTACGTCCCCGGTGCTGGGAATTTGGTTTCATCAGTACCCGCTAAAGCTGCGGAGGACGACGGAGGTCCTTCGTAGCTTAGTAGGGAAAGCACCTGTCTAGCGTACTGGTTTCGTGGGATCAAACCCCACCGAAGGGAGCGCTTACCTTCCAACACCTTTTCCGAACTAAATCTATCACATGTTGTAGGGGAAGGGGAGGCAATATGCCCTAGCTAAGCAAACACTGCTTTATTGTCTTATTTGTAACGCTATTGCGGACATTCAGAGGTCCGAACATTGACTCTGATCACTACCTCGTTGTCAGTAAAATTCGATCACGGTTGTCAACTGTATCGAACGAAAGACCACAGCGAACGATGCGTTACAATATCCAGCGATTGTCGGCGGAAGGAGTATCAGCTGAGTACCGCCAGAAGCTCGACGAACGGATAAGTGCAATCGACGTTAGCGACAACATCAACGATCTATGGGAGTCGATCCACGGAGCGGTGAGCACAACAGCACGAGAAGTGGTAGGCACTGCACAGAGGCGACCCAGGACGGGTTGGTTCGATGTGGAGTGCCAGAGAGTGACAGACGAGAAGAACGTTGCCAGAAGCCGGATGTTGGTGTCAGGTACCCGATCGAATAGAGATCAGTACAAGGAAGCAAGAGCAGCCGAAAAACGAACCCATCGCAGGAAGAAAAAAGAGTACGAAGAACAAGTGATTAGTGAGGCGCAGGAAAAAATTGAGCAGAACGATATGCGGAGGTTTTATGAGTCTGTCAATGGTGTGCGGAGAAAGACAGCGCCATCTCCCGTCATGTGCAACGACCAACAAGGGAATTTGCTGACAGATAAAACTGAAGTGGCTGCCAGGTGGAAGCAACACTTCGAGACTTTGTTGAATGGAGGAAGTGACGGTGCATCGGAGAACAGAATAAATATTAGCGACGATGGACAAGCTGTGGAATCACCTACACTAGATGAGGTTAAAAGCTGTCAAAGAGCTGAAAAACAATAAGGCTGCGGGAAGGACCAGCTCCCGGCTGAACTTCTCAAACATGGCAGTGAGCAGCTTTACGAAGTTCTGCACCATATTATGTCGAAAATATGGGAAGACGAGGAAATGCCTGCTAGCTGGTTGGACGGCCTCATTTGCCCTCTCTTTAAGAAAGGGCACAGACTGGAGTGCGCAAATTACCGAGGAATAACCCTCCTTAATTCGGCGTACAAAATTATGTCCCGTATTCTGTTCAACAGATTGAGACCGCTTGAAGAGTCCTTCGTCGGCGAATACCAAGCAGGGTTTCGTGAGGGCCGATCAACGACGGATCAAATGTTTACCCTGAGACAAATCCTTGATAAATTCCGGGAGTACAACTTGCAGACACATCATCTGTTTATTGATTTCAAGGCGGCGTACGATTCAGTGAAACGGAATGAATTATGGCAAATTATGCTTGAACATGGTTTTCCGGCGAAACTGATACGGCTGATTCGTATAACGTTGGACGGATCGAAATCAAGTGTAAGGGTTGCGGATGAAATATCGACGTCATTTGTTACCTTAGATGGATTAAAGCAGGGTGATGCACTCTCGAACCTACTGCTCAATATAGCGCTCGAGGGAGCGATTAGGAGAGCTGGTGTGCAGAGAAGCGGTACCATTATCACAAAATCGCATATGCTCCTGGGATTTGCGGACGATATCGATATTATCGGAATTGATCGCCGTGCCGTGGAAGAGGCTTTTGCGCCTTTTAAGAGGGAGACAGCGAGGATTGGACTCACGATCAATACCAGCAAAACAAAGTACATGGTCGCTGGCAATCAACGTAGGTTCATTAGTGGTGGTGGTAGCGAAATAGCGCTGGATGGTAAAAAATTTGAAGTGGTAGAAGAATTTGTGTATCTCGGAACATTAGTGACGTGCGATAATGATGTTACCCGCGAGGTGTAAAGGCGTATTGCAGCTGCAAATAGGGCTTATTACGGACTTCGTAACCAGCTTAAGTCCCGTAGTCTGCAAACGAAAACAAAACTCGCGCTGTATACTACTCTGATTCTTCCGGTGGCTTTATACGGCCATGAGACATGGACGTTAAAGGAGGCTGATCGGAGAGCTTGGAGTGGAGTGGAGTGTTTGAGCGTAAGGTGCTGCGAACAATACTCGGCGGTAAACAGGAGAACGGTATCTGGCGGCGTCGCATGAATCACGAATTGTACCAGGTGTATAAAGGGCTGGATATTATTAAGCTTATACAACACGGCAGACTACGGTGGGCTGGTCACGTTGTTCGTATGCCGGAAGAACGACAAGCGAAGATAATATTTAGTAGAGAACCCGGAAGAGGCCGCAGGTTTCGTGGAAGGCCGCGTACACGATGGCTTTTTGCAGTTGAAGAGGACCTGAGGGCGCTCAATGTTCAGGGCGACTGGAAGCGATTGGCCCAGGATCGAGTCCAGTGGAGAAGGATACTCCATTCGGCGTAGGTTCATCGAAGAGCTGTAGCCCATCAAGTATCAAGTATCAAGTATCCTAGGGAACAAAGCACCACGCGTCGGCAAATCAGCATTCTGGTATGGATAGTTTGTGGAGACGCAAGTACATTGTAGGTTAGTGCCATTAGGGCGTTTTGCCTCGCCAAAATGTTAGGTGTTTCTTCAAAATGTGGAAATTTTCGGTTTTACCGACCTTCCCATACACTATTTGGAAACTTTTTTCGCCTAACCTATATAATTTTAGATCTAGTTTTGTTACGGACATCTTAATGACGGTAAATATGAGGGAAACCACAAAAGGCGTTTTGCCTCGGAGGGGCGTTTTGGGGACTCTTCCCCTACATATGCATAATCGAGTTTCAGACATAGTAAGAAAAGGAAAATGCTGCGTACCATCTATGGTAGGGTGCAGATGGCGGACTGTTGGGACCATCCATCGTGCACACTGCCAGAATGTCGGACAGTAATCCGGTAAAAATGGTTCTCGACATCGATTTGACGGGAACAAGAAGGCGAGGAGCACAGCGGGCAAGGTAGATCGATCAGATGGAGGACGATTTCCGGACCCTCCGCAGACTGCGTGGTTGGCGACGTGCAGCCATGAACCGAGCTGAATGGAGAAGATTTTTATGTATTGCACAGGCCACTCCGGCCTTAGTCTGGTAATAAATAAAGAAAGAAAAATTGCATGAATGTGTAACTTGTGTGGCAAGAACAATAAATACACTGTGACCAGGAAGCCGATAATGTTCCCCATCCAAAAACATCCTAGATCGAACCCTAAATCGAACTCATTATCTCAGGATCATTTTGAAATCTTTACGGACTCCCAACAATATCACGGAACTCAATCAAGAGTTTCTTGCAAATTTCCAGCGGAAGGGTGCGCCTTAAACCTTTTTACTACTATGACCCTAGCCACATTCCCTTAGACAGGTCTGCTGCCAGAATGACAACGCCTCTCAATTAATTTCTATAAAAACCTATAGCACGCACTTCAGCTTCTCACGCAACCATCAGCAATAGCATATCAGAAGAATTAAAATGCGTGTTTGCTTCTGATCACATCGGAGCGTAAACTTCAGCATAAGAAGCCCGTCCCTCAATATTATCATCACGTAGTAAAACGACTAGCTTTATAGCCATCCCACTGAACCGAATTGGAAGCACAGAAACACGCGCCTGCTTCACTAAGTGTCACCCATCCCATATGACGTGCCTCGGTCATCGATTTTGTTTTTTGCCCATCGATCGGGGCGTTTCGAAAACTACAATTGAACCCGTCTCGTTAAATTCGATTGCTGGACGATTTTTACGACCAATCGATATTTAAAATTGTTCAGATGGCGAGAATAAATGTGTGCTCTGCCCGCACTCATCACGCCTATTTGGGGGATTTTTTACGACTTTAGACTTTATCACGTGATGTTTGTCGCGACGATTTTTTAATCGACAGAAACTACACGCAAATAGATATCGGTTTTCAGTCGTAGGGTCAACTTCAGACGCGACTGAAGTTTGAGAATCAAGACACATTAATTCTTCTTCTTTTCTCATTACACAACGCGTTACTTACTGAAGCATGAGCGGCCTTCAATCTGGAGGTCTTAACTATCATTTTCACAAGTAATAGTTGAAGTCTTTCTAGGCTTTTTTTCATTCATACATAATTCGTTGAGTTGAACATCTTTCTTGGTCGGAAGGATGCTAGAATAAGACTCGAAATCGCTGTCTTTGGTTTAGCTGCCAAGAATAACAAACTGTAAAAATCCTAAAGAAATCGTATTTGTCAAGATAATTCATAATAATATTATTTTGAAAATTTGTTGAGTGAAATGGTTTTAACTTGTCTATTCTGGCACTATTCTATATAGTTCAACCACTTTTTAACTTTACTTATTTCGTTCTCAGCAGTAAGGTCATCTTCTGTGTCGCACTTGACTCAACTTGTTGAGTCGAACATAAAGTCTTATTGAAGGAAACAGAATTGATTTTGAATTTAAAAAATTGTGTGAATTCATCGATATTTATAAACTGGAAATCAAAATACCATTACAAAGTAATTCTTTGTCTAAGCTTTGGATTGGAATTGCAAAACATGACTTCACAGCTTACTAAAACCATCATTCTCAGCATCCCATCTACCCATATTCGAATAGGCTGCGAATTCCCACTCAATAACATTTTGGCGATAATTCACATTAATTTATTTTATTTGCCCATTTCAGGACAATCGACCATCACATCACCATCCAATCGCAAAAAAAATTATCGACACATCTCTCCCAGGAATCAACAAATCGATAGCCATGTGGTGGAATGCGCCAGACTGAATCGTTTTGGACAACCACCCCCTTTCCCCATCAAAGTGAGCCCAAAGTGCCTGCCTGCAAAAGCGTGTGAACTCTCTTATACTTGTCGGAAAGCCTCAACCATTTTTCGAAAGCAGAACACTGGCCACGAGCCGTTAAGTTCGTGTGACGATGAACATCCCGCTTTTCCCCAGTAATATTGTGTACATTTAGCGGAGTGACGCGTGACGACTGTATGAATAATTGTGTGTGAAACCAATCAGAAAGACAACGCGGATGGTTCGTGCGACAGATCAAGAAGAACCCCTGTGAAGTTTGAGCCTGTTTGTTCTGCTTAATTGTTGTTTGCTGGTGGTTACCGCCCGCCGGCAAATTTGAGTGCTACATTCTTCGCTCTGGTGTTTAATTAGGCATTATCGTTCTATATTTGACATGTGTTAAGTGAAAAAAATTAAGTAAATAAACGAAACCCAAGGAATATAAACCCCGATAGTACGAATCGAAAAGCCAGATTGGAAGAAATTTGATAAACAAAAGTATTTTAAAACATCGCAAGTGCAGTGCAGTGCCAAAGGCTTCGAAACGGCTGAGCAGCAACAATTGATTGACTACGTATCCTACCGTATTAAGGTGTCCGACTGGTGAAACTCTAGTGTTAGCTACTAGGCGCAGTCGTTATCAATCTCATGCAGGGAATCAACCATTGAAGGTGAGTAGGAATTTTGAGAAGAATTATTCATTCCGAGCATGCAGCATTAAAAGAAAGAAAAATGAAGACAAGAATTTCGGGGAAAATGAGACGAATTTTCTTTTGCAGTATAAAATTTAGAATTTTACACTACAAGCGTATATTTTCCATTACAATCAATGAATTCCAATACGATTCCTTAGTATACGAGAAAGGCAAAAACTATTGGCAAAGTTTTAATAATTGTATAAATTTATATTTCAAGCCTTTGAATTGAACATAATATGCATAGCAATTAGTAAATTAAACCATATCGAACCATGTCCACACAGTGTATAAAGGGCTGTGGGACGAAAGATCAAAAAAATCTTCAAAAACAATCTACTTACAACCTACAATCTACTTAATCCAAACAAAATTATGAAAAATGTTTAGAATATACTTCTTAACTAAAATATTAAATTTGAAGGTTCAGAAGCCTTGAGGCAAAAGGCTAGTTTTTCCAAAAACAAAACTCTTGTTAGCCTTCTTCTACGCGGTTCGAAAGCATCCTTCCAAGCAAAATAATTGAAATATTAAATTTTAAGGTTAAAAATAAGGCTTTAAAAAACTGTTGGACGCCTTCTTCTATGCGGTTCAAAAGCCTCATTCAAAGACCCCTTCAAGAGACTTGGAAAACTCTTTTCGAGGGGCTCAGAATTCTTCTTTCAGCCAGCACCTTTTCAGGTGCTTCGGAAGCCTCTTTTCGAAAGGGTCGGAAGCACCCTTTCAGGAGACTAGGAAGTCCCATTTTCAAGAGAGTTGGAAGCTCCTTTTCCAAAGACTCAAAAGCCCCCTTTCAAGAGACTCAGAAGCCCAATTTCAAAAGACTCGGAAGCCACCTTTCAAGTGGCTCGGAAACTTGCTTTGAAGGGGGTCCGAATTCTACCTTCGAGACGCTTGCAAGCCTATTTTTAAAAGGTTTAGCATCGTCATTTCAAGAGGCTCAAAAGCCTCTTTTTAAGAGCCCCCCTTTAGAGGGACTTCGGATTCTCACAAGTGGTTCGGAAGCCTACTTTCAAAATGGTCGGAAACCCAGTTTCAGGAGGCTCGGAAGCCCCCTTTTCAAGAGGCTTAGAAGCCTACTTTCAAGAGACTCGGAAACCCCTTTTCAAGTGGTTCCAGAAACTTCCTTTCGAGGGGCTCGGAATTCTTCCTTGGAGAAGCTTGAAAGCCTAAGGCTCAGCAACGTCATTTCAAGAAGCTCAATGCCTCCTTTCAGGAGACTCGAAAATCAAATCCTTCTTCAGTCAGCCCCCTTTGAAGTGGTTCGTTCATTCAAGAGGCTTAGATGCCCTTTTTTAAAGGGTCATAATCCCTATTTTCCAGATGGTTCGAAGCCCTCTTTCAAAAGACCTGGAAGCCCCCTTTAAAGAGTCTCGGAAGCCCACTTTCAGATGGCTCGGAAACCCAATCGAGGGGCTCGGTTTTCTTCGTTCAAGAAGCTTGGAAGCCTATTTTCAAAAGGCTCAGCCATTGCTGAAAACCATCTTTTGAAGGGGCTCGGAATTCTTCTTTCAGCCAGTTCCCTTTCTAGTAGTTCGAAAGACTCTTTTTGAAAGAGTTTCAAGAGGCTCAGAAGCGAACTTTCAAGTGGCTCGAAAACTTCCTTTGGTGGGGCTCGGAATTCTACCGTCGAGAAGTTTAGGAGCCTACTTTAAAAAGGCTCAGAAATATAATTTCAAGATGCCCAAAGCCTCCTTTCAAGAGCCTCGAATGACCCCTTTTATGTGGCTTTGAAGCCTCCCCTTGAAAGCCTCGGAAACTCCCTTTTGAGGGGCTCGGAGTATTTTTTTCAAAAGGCTTGGAAGCCTACTTTCAAAAGATTCACAAATGTCTTTTCAAGATACTTAAAAGTCTCTATTCAATAGGTTCGAAAGCACTCTTTAAAGATAATCTTATGAGTTACGCTTATTAAAATAGGGGGTACCTCAATGAATACAAAAACACGAAGGGGTACCTCTCAAGAAAATGGTTGAGGACCGCTGTGCAAGAGGAAACATGGTCATATGCGCCCCCTGAGCAAACCTTTCAAATTAACGGTGGTTAAACTGTCGCAATGGCAACGTATAAAAAAGTGCGATATCATGGAAAAAAAAATCCTGGCAGCACTTGAACTTTCGGCTTGCCTTTCATGATGAGTTGAAACCTCTAGGAAACAAGAAGGCTTCTCCTCCTTTATCTTCTTCTATTATTTCTAGGTTCATCCAATACAATATATTTTCGAAGTGTTTATCAATAATCAAACATATCAGTCATTATTTGGTACAAAAATATTAGCTTAGCTCAGCTTGACCTCTTTGATTGTTTTTCTTTCCGACTGCACAAAACAGAACTCATCGCCCGGGTATCGCGAAAGTTCTGCGTCCGATACGGAACACGTTTGATCGGCGCATTTCCTACTGTGGAAGGAGAAGGATGATTAGTTGGACAACTCTTAACAAAGGTGCAGAGAACTCTACGACCTTTCATAGGTGTCAAGGGAGTTTTTTGAATTGTTAGTGAGGGAGGTTATAACAATAGCAATCGTTTTGGTAGAACGTGAAACACAGAAAGCTATTAGGACAGAAATACAAAGTATGAAAGGTAAGAGCCTAGAATTGAGCCCACGACCTTCTGCTTATAAGGCAGAAGCGGTAGCCACTAGACCACCGAGCTCGTCATATAAACAACATTAGTTGTGCACAATTTCATATTTAAGCCATCAAAAGTCTTGAGCGGAATGGACTTTATGTTTGGCATATTTACCTAATCTTAGCTCTGGTAGTGGAGACTTTTTTAGCTTTTTCAGGTTGGTCATATTGGATAACATCTTAACAATTATTATTATAATATTTAAGGATCATTTGTCATGAAAAAATAGCAGGAATGTTATTGTTTCTTTTGATTGTGTCTAACGGAACATTTTTTCCCATTAATAAATTTTAGCGTAGTAATGGATCTAATAATTTTTCTTCATGGATACCTCTGTACTATTTTATTGATTTATGGTAGCCCTTTATGCAACAATCAAATGTTATTTACGGATCGTTTTTCCTTTTCTGTGGACCATTTTTGCAAATTAAACGGTTCGAAGTTCAGGCTGACTTTTGAAATTAGTATTTTGGCCATAAGCTTTGATCCCATAGCTCGATTTAGCCAATTCTTAATAGGAAACAATGGGACAGTATTCTCCGCCAAATGCAACTTGTTGCAAGCAAATTGGTTGAGGTTAAGTGCCCAAAAAAATAAGTGAGTTTATTACACAGATTTTGCGTATAAAAATTTATGTTTTGGTCATCACTCTTGAGCTCATAGTGCGATCGGGGTGATTTTCAATGGGAAACAATATTTTGAGTTTTGACACGTGTGATGCTTGATAAATTAGTATAATGAACATATGCAATGGATGAAGTGTGGATATTGATGAAACTCTTTGAAACTGTTTTGTGCAAACACTTCAAAACTGTCCTAAAACATGATTTATACTGCCTAAAATCTGCAAAACTCTTTCTGTTCTTTAGACAAGATGATAAACTATACGTAGCCAAAAACTTGTAAAAAAATGAAAAAAGTAAGAAATATAAAAAAAAAACAAGTATACATTTTTTTTATTCCTTATTAAGGTGTTTTTTTAAAATACAGATTTAAGTTCAACACCGAAGTATGCTATTTCTATTTTTAGTTTTCATTAAATTGTTCCTCCTCGAAAATACTGCAATTTCATAGTGCCTCCTGACTTTACAAATTATTCATGAAAGACTCTCTCAGATTAGATTTCCGATTTTATTATTCCTTTCGTTATTCATCAAAATTCCATTTATTAAAAAAACCATCGTAAACTTATTTGGGTGCTTCTCGATAAGTTTCTTTTAAAATTTCGACAGGGTACATCCTTTCGGAATAATACAATGAAGAAAAATTTATCCCAGTTTTGTGTGGAAGATTATTTCTTCGAAGGGCTTCCTACATAGAATTTAGTTCTGAAATTGGACACAAATTTTTTCGCAAGATTTTGCTCTTCCAACAGATTCAGACAAAGGATCCCCAAACATTTATGAATGTTTTAAGCGAACATTGGACAATTGTTTTTTTTTGAGGTCCAAATCGCAATGCATATGTGTCAGGGCATTTGGCCGAAGGAGCCGTTTTGCCGGATGCCGGTTGGCCGAATAGTTTAAAAATTTGCCCTCAGATTACGGGTAGAAAAGAGTGAGTAATGAGAAGTAGGAAGCGAGAAGTGAGGAGTGCAAAGAGGGAAGTGAGGTGAACAGAGAACTACGTCCTTCTTCTTTCTTCCTTTTTCTTAATTTTCTTCCTTTTCCTCCTTCCTTCTGCCTTCTACCTTCTTTCTTTTTCCTTTTTGCCTTTCTCGTACAACAAAGTTGTACCGAAAGGCTATCATTTCGTTCCAAAATCGAACTTTTTATAGAAGTCTCGGAGACCCACGATGTTATATACCAATCGACTCCGCTCGTCGAGCTGAACAAATGTGTGTCTGTCCGTTTATATGTGTGTGAGCACGAAAACCGAAAAACATTAGCCACTTTTTCATATAGTAATTCTTAACCGATTTTCAGGTAACAAGTTGCATTCGACAGGGGATAAAGCCTTATTGATCACTATTGGATTTTATCGACCATTGCGTTGAAAAGTTATTAAGAAAATGGAATCGAACTATATAAGCGCCATATAAGGATGGTGTCTTTGTTAAATGCGAGAAAGGCAGTATCACCACTGGGTGAATTAAGTTGGGTTTTTCTTCTTCCTTCTTCTTTCATCCTACTCCCTTTTTCCTTCCCCTTATTCCTCCTTCCTCCTCCCTTCTTTGTTCTTCCTTCCCACTTCTTCCTTCTGTGCAAGTGAGTGAGAAGTGCAAAGAGGGAAGTGAGGAGAAAGAGAACTACTTCCTTCTTCTTTCTTCCTTTTTCTCATTCCTTCTGCCTTCTATCTTGTTTCTTTTCCTTCTTTCTTCTTTCTTCTTCTTTCTTCCTTCTCTTTTCTTCCTTCCCTCTTATTCCTCCTTCCTCCTCCCTTCGTTGTTCTTCTTTCCCACTTCTTCCTTCTTCTTTCTTCCTACTTTTTTCTTCATTCTTCTTTCTCTCTTCTTTCTTCTTCCTTCTTCCTTCTTTCTTCTGTATTCTTTCTTCCTTCCTTTATCTTACTTCTTCCTTCATCCTTCTTCCTTTCTCCATCTCCTTTCTTCCCTCATTGTTCTTCCATCTTACTTCTTCCTGTCTTGTCTTCTTCATTCTTCCTTATTCCATCTTCCTTCTTCCAGATGGCATAAAATCTTCCTTCTTACTGCTTTCTTCTTTCTTTCTTCTTTCTTTCTTCTTCATTCTTTTCTCCCTCATTATTGTTCCTTCTTCCTTCTTTCTTCTTCATGTTTTCTTTTTCCTCCTTTTTGCCTTTCTCGTAAAACAAAGTTGTACCGAAAGGCTATAGGACTACTCCAAAAATCAACTTTTGATAGAAGGCCCGGAGACCCATAGTGTTATATACCGATCGACTCAGTTCGACGAATCGAGGTGATGTCTGTATGTGCGTATGTATGTGTGTGTGTGGGTGTGTGTGTGTGTGTGTGTGTGTGTGTGTTTGTTTGCTATTAAAATTGGCCCGATCGGACATTGCATTTCGGAATTATTGAAAAATCATTGTTTTTTCGAAAAAAATTTTTTTTTTTCAAGGGTGGTGGCAATGCATAGTAATTAATGCAAAAACATGCAAAATGATAGAAAATATGTTATCTATTCCCCTAAAGTGTTTTTTGACCTTTCTTATGTGATTTTTTCAGTACATTTTACGATGCACGAGAAAGGCATTATCGCCGCTAGGTGGATTAATCTGGGTTTTCCTTCCTTTTTTCTTCTCCAATATTTATTCTACCTTCTCCTTCTTTCTTCCTTCTTCCTTCTCCCTTCTTCCTCCTCCCTCCTTCCTTCTTCCTACTTGTTTATTCCTTATTTTTCTACTTTCTTCTTTCTCTCTATTTTCTTCTTCTCTCTCTCTTTTTTCTTCACTCTTCTTCCATCTTACGTCTTCCTTCTGTATTCTTCCTTATTCCACCTTCCTTCTTCCATCTTACTGCTTTCTTCTTCCTTCTTGTTTCTTTTTTCTTCTCTTCTTCTTCCTTCATGATTGTTCCTTCTTCCTAATTTCTTTTTCTTTCTTTCTACTTCCTTCTCTCTTCTACCTTCTTCTTTCTTCCTTATTCCTTCTATTTTCTTCCTTGTTCATTCTTCTTTTTTCCTGCTTCCTTCTTCCTTTTCTCTCTTCTTTCTTCCTTCTTCTTTCTCCCTTCTTCCTTCTTTCTTCTTCCTTGTTCCTTCTGCTTACTTTCCTCTTCATTTTTCCTTCTTCTTGTTTTTCCTTCTTCCTCCTTATCCTTCTTCTTTCTTTTTCTCCCTTTTTCCTTGATTCTTTCTTCTTCCTCATTCTCCCTTGTTTATTCTTCATTTTGAGATGATCTTACTACATATTGCTTGCTACTCACTATCTCACTTTTTTTTTTTTTTTTTTTTTTTTTTTTTTAACTAATTTTATTTGCTAATTATCTAATACATGCATTCATCTCTTAGACTAGGTGTTCCGTGTTTTTTTAACACTATCATCCTTATTTGCTATGTTATATTTTTAGTTGTTATTAATACATTTCAATTGCCTCTGGCAGTTAGAATTTTTCCTCTGGTTGAATTGAACCATGTAGGAATTACAATGTTTTCAACTAATCTTAACCTATTTAATCTAAGGGTACAAGGAGTTAATCGTTGCAATAGAAGATTGCAACGATTTTTGTCTAAAATTGGAAATTATTTTGTTGGACATTTGTTGCAATGTCTCAATATTAGAAATTCTATGAAGTTCATTGGTACTATACCACGGAGGCAACTTCAGAATCATTTTCAAAATTTTATTTTGAATCCTCTGGAGTGCATTCTTTCTGGTATTGCAGCAACTAGTCCATATTGGCACAGCATACAACATGGCAGGTATAAAAATTTGTTTGTTAATCAAAAGTTTGTTCTTAAGACAAAGTTTTGATTTTCTGTTCATAAGTGGATATAGACACTTAATATATTTGTTACATTTGGCTTGAAGGCCTTCAATGTGATTTTTAAAAGTTAATTTTTGATCTAGCAGAAGTCCTAAATATTTAGCTTCGCTAGACCAATTAATTGGAACCCCATTCATAGTGACAATATGTCTGCTAGAAGGTTTCAAATAAGAAGCTCTCGGCTTTGCAAGTAAGTGGAGAAAATATCCAAACTTTTTTGCAATCTACTACAAATGACACGAAGGCTACGCCCTTTGGCTGAGAGACCTGTGTCATCTGCAAACAAAGATTTTTGACACCCTGGTGGTAAATCAGGTAAGTCAGAAGTAAAAATGTTATACAAAATGGGCCCCAGTATGCTGCCTTGGGGAACACCAGCTCTTACAGGTAATCTATCAGATTTAGAATTCTGATAGTTTACCTGCAGTGAGCGTTCTGATAAATAATTTTGGATCAGTTTAATAATGTACAGAGGAAAATTAAAATTCATCAATTTTACAATTAAACCTTCATGCCAAACACTGTCAAATGCTTTCTCTATATCAAGAAGAGCAACTCCAGTCGAATATCCTTCAGATTTGTTGAGCCGAATTAAGTTCGTAACTCTTAATAACTGATGAGTGGTTGAATGCCCATGGCGAAAACCAAATTGCTCATCAGCAAAAATAGAATTGTCATTAATATGAACCATCATTCTATTTAAAATAATCTTTTCAAACAGTTTGCTTATTGAAGAAAGCAAACTGATTGGGCGATAACTAGAAGCCTCAGCTGGATTTTTGTCCGGCTTCACTCACTATCTCACTTATCACTTCTTACAAACAGCATTCGGCTAAATGACCCCAAAACAATCAGAATTCGTTAGTTAGGAAGAGTCTGTGGCCCAACCATAGAATCACGACTGTAGTCGAAAGAAGATTTCGAGATGATTCAATAAGCAAAAACATTTTTCAGCAAAGAGCCCAAAACAAAGCAAATAGCTTGAAGGACTATTCAACATTGAACGTGGCTAGTCACGCCAATGACCGTATACTGCAGAAGTACCGAGAAATCTCCCTTATTAAAGGATCAAAACTATATCAGATGTGTTCTGGTTAACAGAGTTGGGAAAACACAAAATTTCGAAACACATAAAAGATTCGAATCATTCACGTGTTGAAAGGTATTCAGCTCGATGATTGAGATGTGTGAATAATATTACCAACATTGCTGGTCAAGGCAGTGTCATTCGTCGTGTATGATACAATCCACGCACTTCTACGCCAAGGGACCAAAATTTCAAACTGAAAATATGGATCAAATATCTGTAGGACACGAAAACATACATATTGAATATTTATTTATATTATTAAATTATTATTATATTATTAAATTATTATTACAATTAAAGTAGCAGACTTTTAGTATGAAAAAAGACTCAATCAATCAAATTTTTACAAATGTGCTTCATCGCACCTATTTGGGTGCAAATGTATTGGTGAATACGTAATTGAATACAGTTTTTAATGACCTTTTTGGGTGCACATTGTATTGCTTCGAAAATTTTAGTTTTCATGAACGTGAATAGCGTAACTAAATTGGTGGTGTAACGGGGTGTGTCATTTGGTAACTGTCCATACCACAAATAATGGATTCCCGTACCAAAATGTTACGAAGTGTTGGAAAATTACAAATGTTTGGTGTTGCGTAGTACTCATTGGGGTCGTCCATTAATAAGTCACGTGAAACTTGAGTTATTTTTTTTATTCGAATGGATTGTGAGGCTTTTTCAAACCTATCTCTCAGCGCTCAATATCACCATGCACTCATTTGAGTAAAAGTAACGAACAGTTTGCTCTCGAACACGGTTTCCTTCTACCATGTCACGGATCGTCAAACTTGTTTGTGGATGTATGCATTTTTTTTTTCAATATTTCGTTTATTTGAAAGGCTTATTTGACGTGAAGCGTTACGGAGCCGCAATCATGTTTTCAATACAAATTTTATCTTGATTCTTAAACATATTTTTAGCTTCGATGAGCCGAAAGACACGTGTTTTTATTCTGCATTTAATTTGATGATTTTCACTATTTTTTTTAGGCTAATTTTCCTTTCGTTTGCACTCACTAGCTCGGCAATTTTGTTTTTTTTTCTTTAACCGACATCGTTACAGCCGAGTGCTCGGTCCGTAATTTTTTGCTGATATCTCTTGTTTATTACAGCGCTCAAAGAAGCAGCCGTAAACATATGTCAATTTAGTCGATATTTCAGCTTAAGAATTTTTACAAAGATTTGCACAGTCAATATCAGTTGAATAATTTTAGTGTGTTGGTCACCGCCAGTCGAAAATATAATGAATAGCATCAGGCAAAAAACTTAGCCGAACCACTGCAAGAATAATGGCTTATCGAATAAAGTTAACAGAGAGTTACAGCCTTGGGCTAAAAATCTCCTTAATTAAGACATATTGTATCAGGCATCCGAATGAACTTCGCTTTGGCCTGAGTGAATATACAATAATGAAGCAATTATTTTTTACCAGGAGCACGACGCATTCGCTCTTGTGATAAACAATGGTTGAGACATGAGACGTAAATCAGTCTCTTCAGGAATAAATAAGAAGTTTAAAACAGACCATTCCAGTAGAAACGTGGAGTAAAAAACGACAGAAAGATTCCTCTTCAACATTGCTGAGCTTCTTGGGCCATTATCACCTATCAAAATGGTTAACGTAGAAAAAAAAGGCAATATAGGACTTTTCCGTGTAAAAAACTCAATTCTAGGGGGATCGATCGTCTGACCACATACTTAAAAACCGATAGGAAAACCCATTGCCATTATTTCGTTTTAAAAACTAGATATGTGATATGAATGAAATTGATTCAGTTCTAAATTTGTGGCGGTTAGTCCCCCAAACCTTAATAACCGAAACTCCAGATCGTGACCACCAACTCGAACTACTTTCAACGATAGATAATGTGACAATACCCTGTGTTGAATCCAACATGTCGCATCGAAATCGGCTGAAAATACTTATTCTATCAACGATAAACACGTTTGCGTAACGCGACACCATTTGCAGAACACTGTTTGTCGATCAACGTAACGCGGCGGTGTTGATATCAATTCAGTAATTTTTCTTATAATCTCAGTTTTTTCCCTCGATTTTAATTCACAGCCTCATTTCTGTTGATGTATACGAGAAATGCTTAGAATAAATCGAGACTCAAAACCGTATACCAGAGCTAAAAAACGCACTTTCATTTCAAAATGCGAAAAAGTGCAATTCAGCGATGGTGTCGCATTACAAAATGCAGCACGTTATATTTATCATATTCAAAGAAAAAATCTCAAAATGAACATTCTATCAGGAAGGAAATTTGGTGAGGATAATTTTACACCTGTTTAATCATATGTCCAGAAGCTAATTTTTGAATGCAGATCTAATTTCTCGCTGAAAGTCGGCTCCTTATGGTGTCGCGTTACGCTGGAATGTGTCGTATATGCATCGCAACTTTGATTTTTTTAAATTTTTTATGCGATCGTACGGAAATCTGGACTATTAAGCAACATCAGAGATTTGAACTTTTCTTTGTGGTTTTCTACGCCAAACTGTTACTGTAATGCTCTCGCCATTTCTCCTACAGTAATAGTTTTTCTTATGATTGACCACTGACTTCGGGTTCCTCAAAAAGAAAGTTATATCTCCAAAAGTACTCAGTTTCTAATAGTAGTGTCACAAAATTTCCATTACAACGGATTTAATCTCTAGAAATCTATTCCTCAGGGAAAGCATCCAGGTCCGCTTTGCCAGCAATGTTTCTCAACTCGATGAGCACAAGCCATCGCCCAGGAGTAAATCTTCCAAATGATAATGATCCTCGTTTCCAAAATGTAGGAGGGAAAACACGTCTTGAACGATTCACAAGTCTAGCCGTAAAAATTTATATAAATTTCTCTTGAAAATTCATTATGTTTAAGGTGGAGATTTACATGATTTTCCTGTGGAAGTTTAAAATAAAGTTATTTTGTGAAATATTATCTCATGAGTCTGAAGTTTGAAATCTGAAATGACAAAAATAAAGATAAGAAAAATGTTGGATTCCAAATTTTCAAAAACCGATTTTGAGTTATTTTATTTATTTGCCTTTTATTTTTTTCACAGCTGAAAAAAGTTAAATTGAAATGCATCGATCCCAATGCTCAAATTGTACGTCCGAAAAACTCGAATCAATTTTATTGAAGCCCTTCGTGTTATTTTATGCGGTAGGAAACATTTGTGCCATTGTTCATTATTCTGCTATGCGTACGTTCCAGACTGCCAGACTATTCAATATTCTGTACATGATAGCATTCTAAATAAAACTGCATTATTCACACGTGGGTCCAAATACTGCAGACGCAGTATAAGCTTTCGTTACGATCGCCTATTCATAGGGAAATTCTATTTCTATCGCCGACTTCATTAGGGCACATGAAGAAAGGAAGTCATGTCGCTACTTCCAGTCAACGTCGTCGCGTCGCATCGTCTTAATGCCCTAACAGTAACCACCTGCGTTCCATACGACGACGCGACGAATCACACGACCCGTTTCGGCATCGGCAGCATATAACACGTCGAGTTACACATTCGTTCCACTCCCGGTATGGTGGGCAGCTACTATAACTATTTTCGACTCAATGAGGTCACAGCGCGAACCAAAAAAAAAACCGTGCGCCCGATGAAGGTGGTTCTTCAACGGCTGTAGGAGGAAAGCCAACTGATTGGGTATGAAGAGTGTCCAATGACCCGGCAGCGGCACAAAGGAGTGTGTCAACAAGACAAACCCAGGGGAAGCGGAAGTGCGACCAAATTTGAAGTACGTGTTTTGATTAGCATAAGCGATGAGTATGCTGTTAGCTTTGCTTGGTTGTTGCAGCTAATCAATGGTGTGTGGGTTTCAAGAAGTTGGTAGAAATGTTGAAATTAGTTTGTTGATAGAATGATTAATTAGTTTATCTTTTTGGTTTGACCTAGAGAATTTTCTAATTTTGAAATTTGAACGACAAACCAAGACGGCGAAGATCCATCGCAATGAAGAAAGCTATTTCCATTACGATTACAGTCAAACCATAAAAGTTGTCTTTCGCAGTCAATATTTCTTATTTAGAAAAGCGAGTGACATAATGCCTAGTAATGGCTACCGAAGAGATCAAAATCTGCAGTTATAGAAGATAATTGACATTTGATTGTCTTCTGCATGGAATCGCAAACTCCGCAGCTAGCACAATGCTACTGGTTACAACTGAATTCCACCAGTGCACCAATATGGCACCATCGCTCCATAGATCGTAAATCATATCCCTTTTTCGACCAAACCGATCAATCTGTTAAGCCGAACCTAAACCATGCCGGTTTGCGCATTATACATATGCATATCGGATTACCCCTCGGTTACATATTTAGCATAACATGTTTTACAATGGTTTTGAAACCGAGCTGCTGCAACACGCTGGCTGTGCTAAGCAGCACATGATCAACGGATCTGTTTAGCATTTTGGGCCTCTTCGTGAAATAATAACATTCCGTATATGTGGAGAGAAAATATTGATCAGACAGGCCTACCGCACGCGTACTTCAAAAATCATACTCAACGATATATATTTCCTTTGGCTGTGAATTTTACTATACCAGAGAACTATTGGGCAGTACGTGGCCAAACGCTGTTAAGGCTATTCTAATTAATCTACCCATGTTTCATAAGTCAGTTACCCAAGCAAAGTTTTTCTCGACTCACGAAGAAGCGTATTGCCCAATGTGTTCGACAGTGACAAACTACAAAAAGTAATCACTTGAGTGATACTGTCAAGCCAATTTTCAAGGTATTTCAGAATAATTTAGAAAACGTTGCTTTGATTTTTTTATCCAATGTCACATACTGTTGTACCGCGTTTAATTTTGGAACAAACAAAACGAAAGCTAGTCTTTATATGAATCTAACAAAACCTAAATTTGATTCCAAATCTTGTAGCTTGTGACCCGTCATTCAGTGCCTTTATCAGTCCTTTTAATGGATTTAAATAGTCATAAGTTGATTTTCGTTGTCTAATAGAAATGTTTAAAAATCTCACAACCGTTTCAGTCTATGCAAAATAAATAAATACTGTTGAACAAGCATGATCAAAATCAAAAGATGTTTGAAAATCCATAAACAAGGTCATATTTTTAGCCAACAACTTAATAAAAATCCCATAGTGGTAAACTGATACTAATAATGTGCCCAGATATTAGACCTGGCGTATCGCGCACCGATACTTGTTTTTCTCCTCGTTGCTTCGTGCCTCTATACGATCATTCCCACAAGAAGTGATCCCGTCCGCCGCTGGATATTTATGCTCTATTCGGAAGGGCGCGCGATCTGGCAAAGAAAAATACTTGTTGAGCATATGTTTAATATGCTGCCCTGCGGTGGTCTTGTCGAAAGTGCCCTTTCAACGCCCGGGCAGAGCCCAATTTCGGCTTCAGAATCTTTCAACAAGCTCCCACCTTTCGGTGAGCCACTTCAAACACCGATATTCTACACCGCCCGTGCCCTTCACGTTGCGGTCGAACACAATGAATCATAATTATGATTTATATTATCGATATTTTATGTACAATTTCAATCACCTCCAAGCGGGGCAAGAATAAAAAGTTGTGAAAATACGGCAACGACGATGACGACGGACGAACAAATTGTACCGTGAGAATTTACGGCTCAGTGTTCCCATGCCCGTATCCGTTCATGTGCCGCCGTGTACAAAGCGATCGTGTTCTCGATGCTTTGATTCGCATAATCAAGTCCTGACATCGACGATCGGACCAAGTTGTTGAGGCTGTGACGAGGGGTGACACACCGTGTTCGATTGCTGCCTGTGCGGTGGTCGATCGTGATCGCTGTCTTAATGCTCGCATATCGCAACATGCCAAACTGCAGTGAGCAGCTTATCTATACGAGCACCCATGTTTCACCTGTCATGGATGGAGCTATTTTTGCGAGCTTAGCCGATGATCGCTGTTATACGGGTAATCGTTAATCGTCAAGATCTTCATTACAATGCAATCCGTTGTTGTTGGTATTGGCCGTTGCGCTTGCACGTTGAATGATATGCAGAGCTTGATTGAGAACCTGGTGGCATGGCAAGAAAAATTACACGCTTCTTAAAAGTCATAAATAATTCTTAAATAATGCTTTCAGCGAATAGCACGGGATGAATCCACCGGTGGACAGAGGTATGTGCAAGTTTCAAATGCTCATATTGCTCAGGGTTGCTTTTAGAATTTTGATAAGCTACGGGCCCACCAAGGGGTGTGACAAAAAAATAGTTTTGAGGAAAATTAATACAAAGGACATCGCTTTTCATAACTTTTTCTTCATAATAGGGGCAGCATACTCAAGAATGCTACGCACGAGGGGGCAGTACAGTGACTTCAATGCATATATGTCTGTAAACTGCGATGCATTACGACGAATGAATCCGAGAACTGCCCAAGCTTTAGCAGTAAATGTACAAATATGCTCATTGAAACGCAGTCTAGAATCCATTACGACTCCCAAGTCTCGGATTGAAGCGACACGGTCCAGTTCCATTCCATCGATGGTACGGGCGAAGGTAGTTGAAGATAGACATCGGCAGAAAGTGATCACCTTGCACTTCTTGATGTTGACGCACATCCCATTTTCATCGCACCAACGGAGAAGTTCATCAATGTCCGTCTGCAGAGCAACGCAGTCTAGTAACTCTGAAGAATTTGAGATGAGTAGTTTTGCAGATGAGATTCGAAGGCTTAGGTCGCTTATGTAGAGAACGAAAATTAAAGGCCCTAGCACACTGCCTTGCGGAACACCCGAAGGAATGTTGAAGGCCTCGGATCTGGAAGAGTTTGTTTCAACGTAAGCCAGTCAAATAGGATAAAATCCAGTTCGCTACCCAGTCTGGAAAGCCCATGTGTCGCAACTTATTGACGGCATGATGATGTGGTATGCAGTCGAACGCTTTCGAAAAGTCGAAGTAAATCGAATCCACCTGATTTCGCCGTTCGATTTCACGGAACAGCATGTTAGAGTAACATAACAGGTTGGTCGTAGTAGAGCGACGTGGAACGAAACCATGCTGGTGTTCCGATATTACATGTTTAGTTGCTGATAATATGACTTTGTGGATCATAGATTCAAAGAGTTTGCCAAGACAACATAGTATCGATATACCGCGGTAGTTTTACACATTGCGCCTACTTCCTGATTTGTGGACAGGGATCATTTTTGCAGTTTTTCATAATTCCGGGAACGTATTGTCTTTCATCGATTGATTCAAAAGCAGTGGAGTCGCAAAAGATTCATCACAGCTTTTCAGAAGATAGGGCGTTAAACCGTCCACTCCTGCACCTTTGGACACGTCAAGGTTACAAAGAGCCTTTAGCACTTCACGATGGGAGAACTGAAAGCGTGGAAGACGTATTTCATGGACTGGGACGTTCTGGAAGCCTGCTGCGTGGGCTGGGGCAGAGATGTTGCATTGAATACGTTTTGAAAGAATGCCGCAAAAAGATTCGCGGCCTCGTCAGATGTAGTTGCAGTAGCGTTACCGTAATTCACAGTCTTCGGAATTTGGTTACTTGTCTTCTGAGATTTTATAAACTTCCAAAACATGGAGGGGTTGTTCTTTAAATTCGACTGCAAGTTGTCCAGGTGTCTACGGTAGCAGGAGTCAAGAAGCTCGTTATAGGAAGATTCCATCAGTCGGAGTGCATTCCTGTTCTCGTCGGTTTTTTTGGCGAAGAATCTTTTGCGCGCTTTTCTCAATTTGTTTCGCTGGTTACGAAGTTCGGCATTCTACCAGGGCTTTCTGCTAATACCGTAATTATTACTTAGGCGACGAGGTACCATCAATTGAAAAACTTCATACAGTTTGTCATAGAACAAGACAACATTACCATCGATAGAAGGCGCCTGGAGATATTGATTCCAGTTGATCGTAAAAAGCTCAGAATTAAGAGAGAGACAATCGCATCGCCGGAAGTCGAAATCTATAGCATCTGGATCGCGTTTAGTTTGAGCGGATAAGAAACTGCAAACATCCATTTGTATTAGCACTGGCGGGTGATGATCATCTGTTGGAAGGAGTGGCAAGGCTGGCTGTGAAACTTCTAAGATGTCCGACTCGTGAACCCAAGATCAAGCACTCTACTATGACGATTCGAAATGAAGTTGATTTGCACCAGACCACTGGCGGAGATTGATTCGGTTAGAGCAGCGGTTCTCAACCTGGGATACATGTACCCCTGGGGGTACCTTCGCTGGCCCTAGGGGGTACCTCGGACAAAAATGCGTAATGGCGGACGTATTACAATTCCAATCAAAACTCATTAATATGGTTTTGGTAATTGTGTATTTTTATTTCAAAAATTTATATTGTACATAACATGCAATGCGTTCAATAAATCTCAATTGAATTCTGCCTTCCACAACATGCACAATGTATAAAGGGCTGCGGAACAAAAGATCGAACGACCAAAACGTCGAATGAACAAAATGATTTTTTTTTTCACTGATGCTCGGTTGCTTCGTTGTAAGAGGATTAGAAGCATCCTTCTACGCATCTCGGAAGCCTTCTTCCAAGCAGCTTGAAGGCCTTCTTACAAGAGGACCTAAACCCTCCTGGGCACTTCAGAAGCCTCCTTTCAAGTGATTCGGTTGCCTCCTTTCAAGAGACTCGGAAGCCTTTTTCAAGAGGCTTAGATGCCTCCTTTCAAGTGACTGAAAAGCCTCTTTCCAAGAAGCTTGGAAGCCTATTTTCAAGAGGATCGGAAGCCTCCTTTCAAGAGGCTCAAAATCCTCCTTTTCTAGAGGCTCAAAATCCTCCTTTCAAGAGGATCGGAAGCCTCCTTTTAAGAGGCTCGGAAGCCTTCCTTTCAAGAAGCTTAAAAGACTTCTTTTCTAGAGGCTCAAAAGCCTCCTTTTTTAGTGGCTCAAAAGCCTCCTTTCGAGAGGCTCGGAAGCCTCCGTCCAATATCTTTTCAAGAGGCTCAGAAGTCTTCTTTCAAGAGGCTCAAAAACCTCCTTCCAAGCTCAGAAGCCTCCTTCCAAGAGGCACGGAAGGCTCCTTTCAAGAGGCTCAAAAGCATCCTTTCAAGAGGCTTAAGAGCCTCCTTCTAGGAGGCTCGGAAGCGTCATTTCAAGAGGCTCGGAAGACTTTTTCAAGAAGCTCAGAAGCCTTCTTTCAAGAGGCTCAGAAGCCTTCTTTCAAGAGGCTCGTAAGCCTTATAAGAGGCTTGGAAGCCTTCTTTCAAGAGGCTCAAAATCCTCCTTTTTCAGAGGCTCAAAATCCTCCTTTCACGAGACTCGGCCTCCTTTTAAAATCTTTTCAGGAGGCTTGGAACCCTCTTTTGAAGAGGCTCAGAAGCCTACTTGCAAGAGGTTCAGAAGCCTTCTTTCAAGAGGCTCAAAAACCTCCTTCCAGGCTCAGAAGCCTCCTTCCAAGAGGTTTAGAAGGCTCCTTTCAAGATACTCAAACCTCATTCCCAAAAGCATCCTTCCAAGAGGCTCAAAAACCTCCCTCTAAGAGGCTCTAAAGTGTCCTTTCAAGAGGCTTAGAAGCCTTCTTTCAAGAGGCTCAAAATCCTCCTTTTCTAGAGGCTCAAAATCCTCCTTTCAAGAGGCTCGGAAGCCTCCTTTCAATATCCTTTCAAGAGGCTCTTTTCAAGAGGCTCAGAAGCCTCCTTTTAAGAGGCTCAGAAGTCTTCTTTCAAGATGCTCAAAAGCTTCCTTCCCGGCTTATAAGCCTTCTTTCAAGATGCTCAAAAGCCTCCTTCCAAGAGGCTCCTATCAAGAGGCTCGGAAGACTCCATTCAACATGCTTTTAAGAGGCTGGAAAGCCTTCTTCCAAAAGGCTCGGAAGCCTTCTTCCAAAAGGTTCGGAAGCCTTCTTTCAAAACGCTCGGAAGCCTTCTTTCAAGAGGCTCGAAAGCCTCTTTTCAAGAGGTTTGGAAGTCTCTTTCAAGATCCTTTCAAAAGGCTTAAAAATCTCTTTCCAGGCTCAGAAGCTTCCTTTCAATAGGCTCAAAAGCCTCCTTCCAAGAGGGTTGGAAGCCACATTTCAAGATACTTAAAAGCATCCTTTCAAGAGGCTCAAAAGCCTCCTTCTAAGAGGCTCATAAGCGTCTTTTCAAGAGGCTCAGAAGCCTCCTCCTTTCAAGAGGCTCGGAAGGCTCCTTTCGAGAGACTCGGAAGGCTCCTTCCGAGAGGCTCGGAAGCCTTCTTTCAAGAGGCTCAGAAGTCCCCATTCAAGAGGATCAGAATCCTTCTTTCAAGAGACTCAGAAGTCTACTTTCAAGTGGTTCGGAAGCCTTCTTTCAAGAGTCGTTATAAGCTGCAAAGGAAGCTTCCTTTTCAGGGGCTTAAAAACCGCCTCAAGAGGCTCGGAAGCCTCTAATGAAGAGTCGCGGAAGTCTACTTCAAAGGGATTCAAAAGCTTGAAGGAGCTTCCTTTCAAAGGGCTCGGTATTATTCTTTCAAAAGGATTGGAAGCCTAATCTCGAGAGGGGGTACCTCAATTAAGTTCCAAGGGGTACCTCTCAAGAAAAAGTTTGAGAACCGCTAGGTTAGAGAAATTTCTTGCTCGCTAGACGCATTTACGGGAAGCAAGCCGTTGATATCGTCGTCAAAACGCCACTGAGGTAAGGGAGATTGTAATCCCCTACCGTGCGGGACCGAAATCCGTACAGCACCGAAATCCGTCCACCTCATGAGATATCAATAAATTAAAGGAGGTTAAAGGTAATTAATGTAGGAATAATTAATCTTATCCTGTTCAGATACTTGACTGTAAGCTTTTACGGCATAGAATTGGAAAGAAGGCTTTGAAATTAAAAATACAAAAATAAAAAGCAAATCTCCACCCACCAAACGCGGAGTTTGTGCCGCCATTTTGTTTTCGGGTAGAGCATAATGGCACCAAAAGTAACTGTGTTTTAATTGCTAATTGCAAACCATTACATAAGATGAGCGGAATACAAATCGAAGGGATCGCTTCTCAAGGTGCATATCGAACTATTTACAGTGGTAGTTTAGTCAGTCAGACTGCTTCGATTTAAATATTTAGTTAAGAAATAGCTGTACGGATTTTGATCCTTTGATTCGAAATCCGTCCACGGTGGACGGATTTCGAGTCAGGAGTAGTTGATTTAATTCATTATTTTATCATGTTTTTCGTAGTTTTTAATGAGTAAATGTGAAACACTTCAAAAGTTGAAGCCTTCATGCGCCTGTGTCAATGACAAACGTTTTATTTACATTCGATTCCTATTTTCTAATGACTTTTTCATATACTAAGGTGCTTAAGTGTACGGATTTCGATGCCCCACGGTAGCAGTAGAATGATATCGTTGTCCAAAGACATGTCTGAAACTCGTTGAACGGCGGAAAAATGGGCGGAGTAGAGCGCTGGATCAGATTTTGGACGCAGGTGAATTCCGAAGATATATACGGATCGATTTGGAAGTTTCACGCACAATACGACTTGCTCGAGTTCGATGCAGCCATCGAGGGTCACCTCGAAACAATTCAGTTCATGTTTCACAGCAATAAGCACACCCCTACTTCTACAAAGGTTGCTGGTGGACTCACTACGATCACAACGAAATATCGTGTAGTCCGACGAGAGTTCTGAATTGCATATATCAGACCGTAGCCATACTATCTATTATGTTATGTATTCTCCATTGATATTTTTTCTTCAGATTTTCATCAGTAGATGACAACAAAATGCTGTAAATTCCCCAAGGATTTTTTTTTTATTTGCTTATTCAGGAGGCATACACTTTGGTTATTTTCATCAGAAGACTTATCATCATCATAAATATAATAGCCCTGATTGTCTGTCCGGTGACTAGCCAACCAGACGCAGCATGCGGGGAAATTCTCTCAAAAAAATAAAACATTTGACACTTCAATTGGCGATTAAAGGTTGCATGAAGAAGAAGAAGAAGTCGAAGGATGATATTAGAAAAATATTGCACGGGGAAGCATATGGAATTTTTTTTAAAACTCTTCTCAAAAATTCTAGAAACGATTAAATTAAAAACGGAAAGCAGTGCGGTGTTGGACTTTCCTTATACTGTGTATCAAGTATGATATCATAAAATAAAATTTGAAATCGAAAAATTGCGTTTATTATGCAGTAGAAGGAAAGTCCAACCCCGTACTGCTAACTGTTTTTAATTAAATTGCTCCTAGAATTTTTGAGAAGAGTTTTAAAAAACTTCCCGTGTGCTTCCCCGTGCAATATTTTTCAAATATCATCCTTCGACTTTTTCTTCTTCATGCAACCTTTAATCGTCAATTCTTTTTTACTATCAGATGCAGAAAACAAAACCAATGACACCCTTACACAACCAGACACAACATTTGATGAAAAAAATCACAGAAAACAGACGTTGCAAATTTTGATTGAAAAACAAAACACTTGCCACGTGCGCTACTGCGTCCACAAATAAACTAGTGTTTATAGAATGAAGCGGGGAGATATACATTTTAATTGTCGAATCCATTTCATTTTCCATTATTCTTTTTGAACCTTCGAAGAAGGTCTCTCAAATTTACTCTATGTATTTCGTCTTACTGAACAATTTGAAATATTTTAAAATCAATCACAGTAAAACAAAGTTATAAATATAATATTAATATTAATAAATTAAATCAACTAAATCTAGTTTAAGGAATTCTTGTTATTTTTATCCACAGATATTTTCTCACTTCTATTCAAGGATGATGGATTCGGCACAAGAAATCAATAATTGCACTATTTGCATTTGATTTTTGATGATTTTTTTGATATCTAAAGTTTCTTTTTTCTTAAATTTAACACATTGTCTGTAGGGTTCTATTATTGTGCTTTAACGTCATAATGCATGAGCACTAATACAATACAATAAACGAGGAGAGATGGGAGTGCTGTGAGGAAGAAGTTTGGAGACGGAGGTACGGACAGAGGAGTGAGAAATGATGTACAAGAATCTGGATTTATGATGGTCGCGGAGTTTCTGGCAGGACAGGACGACGAGGGCCCAGGATACTAAATTGTCACAAGGTTGTTTGACATGTCTCGTTATGCAAATGCGTTTGTCCCGTAATTTTCCACCAAAATTATCTGGTCAGCCTGGCTCAACAACAAATGGTATAGATTTCATTCTATCTAGTCATTATTATTACGGCAATCCATAAATCGGCAGCGTCAAACAGCATGCAATGTTGTGGCCCTCCTGCTTCCGATCGCAAGTTCAACAATGCCTTTTAACCACTGACAGATCTGATCTGGAATCCGATAACGATTTTGCTCATCGACCGATTTACTTCAGAGTTGGATTCTCTTGTCTCAACCATCTGAAAATTGTAAATGATTTGTTACGATTTCTAAATCCTCCTTCTCTGTGAAGTATTTTGAAGCACGAAAGTTCTTTCAATCGAGTAAAAGAAACAACCGTTGAGAACAGTAATATGAGGTAAAAGGAATTATAAACAAAGAACTCTCGTTTAACTTTTCAAAAGGACCTAAGTAACATTTTTTTCATGAATTAATTTGAGTGCTGCAATCAAAAGCTTTCATGTTGTTCTGTTGATTGTGCTATTCAAATTAGTTCATGAAAAAAATGTCACTTAGGTCCTTTTGAAAAGTTAAGCGAGAACTCCCAACCCGTTTTAGATGTTTTTATAAATTTTGTACAAAGATTAGAAAATGTCCACGACACTGCAAAGTTCCTTACATATTTTACGTATTTAGCGAATACTTAAAAAAATATCACTAGATTTCCTAACTTCTTGGAGGATACCGTCGAATACTGCTTACTATTTGAAGCAGCTTCAATCCACTAAACTATTTAATTCAAACTTCGAGGTGAGATTAAAAACGTGATTGGAATGAAAAATATTGCAACATTTTTACTTAGTAAGAGAGGGACGCCCAATTAAGATTACGCCAAGAGCCGAGAATCCACGCTACGGCGCTGATAATACGCCATTATGGATTTTTATCTTATGTACCCCCGGGGGTACATGTACTCCAGGTTAAAAACCGCTGCCCGAAGGAATTCCGGCGAAGCTTACTCCAGGTCTCGCTCCAGGTATTCCTCCAAAAAAATTTACCAACCTCCAAAGAAAATTCTTGAGGAATTCCTTCGGAAATTTTATTCAAAAATTCATTCGGAAATTTCTTTCAGCGATTCCATGAAACAAAAATAGATTCGAAAAAGGTAATAAATTAATGATGATGATGATGATGATACTACCCACTATTGTGGCTCTAGTGTATTCATTTACGTTGAATTTAATTGTCAAAAACATATATGGTCTTTGTGGTCCAACGTTATAAAAATTATAAAAACAGAATATTTTGTCTTATTATGCATTTTAACGTTTACTATTTTCATTCTACGGTATTTTTTCTAAAAGCAAAATAGGGTTTCTTATCCCATTCCCGGCCTAACATGCATACGACTGCATTATTTAATTGGTATATAACAGGAAGCAACTTTTCCTGAATTTTGTGGGCCATGTAACACTGCAATGGGGTTCAGTTTTGCTTAAAAAATAGCTACTTTTGCTAAATATCGTTTGAAAAGCTTATATTTGATTTAAATTAACAAGGTGTAAAACGTATTTCAGTCACAGCGATTGCTTTTCCGGCATACTTCAATTCAATTCCCGGCATAAGCGATTTTCACTCAATCTCTCAACATCTTAATCTCTCATTCTCTCTCGGGACGGTAGAAAATGCTACGTAAACAAAAATATGCACGCTCTACGACAACGTGATGCCAGATGGTATTATTCATAATATTTTTTATTTGGTTCAGAAGATATATTCACTTATCCAAATTCCTTCCTAACACTTAAAAACAATATTTTTTTCACTTTTTGAAATCGAGAGAATTATAAATAACATGATAGCGTCAACGTCAACGGACAGTTTTCCTGTTAACGATGCAGGAGTATTTTCATACTAAAAAAGGCTCCTGGCCTTTAGGCAACACGGCGCGGCTAGAAGTTCTTGAGCCAAGGTGATTTTTTGTTCGATTTGATGATACAATTTTAAATGTATTCTAATTTGTTTATATAAGCTCTAGCGATATGAACAAACAAAAAGGAAGAATTAAAGTGCGTGAGTTAAGCATTATTGTGTAGTGATTAACAGCTTCAAGCAATAATTGTATTGAGCACCAGGGAATCAATTTTTCTGGAATGCACGTGCGAAACAAGTGACAAATGCGAACCAACGACAAAGCTTTGTTTTTGTCGGAGATAATAATGACAAAGATCCGAAAAATTTTGTCAGCAACAAAAAAGAAGACATTCTTGTTGCTAACTTTTCAACCCGTTATTTTGCATTATTTTTAGAGCAAATTTCGGTTTTATGCTACCATAGTTTTTAATATATGGAAATATTTGAGAATCGAACAATGATTACAAAATTAGTATCGTATTCTTGGAAATATAAGAGCATGCAAGGTAAATGATTCTTGTCATATTGTGTTCCGTTTCGGATAAAGGTTCGTCGCTAGGTGCGTTTGTCAGTAACAAGCTCTGTTGATGACAAAGAGTATATTGTTAGGCGTTGCCCGAATATTGATTCCCTGTTGAGCACTGTGACGATTTTCAGGTAGGTGTTTATTAGATGATACCGTTTTGTAAAAGTGGAAAGATTCACTCTGGCTCAGTAGTGTTGCAATGAATAGCGAATGTTTGATATCTACATTTTTTCATAATTGGCTCAATTAGGAGTAAAATAAATGGTTAAAAAATATTAAATATTGTGCTAGATAAATGGGTCGATTGGTCCGAAAGTTATAGAAGCTTTATTGTTTTATTAATGACATTTTTAAACCACCGATTTTGAGCACAATTGAAGTACTTTTCTTGAGTCCTTTTTTTTCGTGGAATCGCTGCTTTACAATTTTCTTGAGTAGTTTTTCTTTTCGGAATTCATTAAGAAACTCTTTCTTTTTAGAATTTCTTCAAGAATATCTTTGGAAATCCTTTCTGGTACGCATTTGAAAAATCCGTTAGAAGCTCTTTCGAAAATTCAATCATGAGTTTTTGAAAAAAAAATCCGTTGGAAATGCTTTCATGAGTTTTTTTCGTAATGCCTTCAGGAATTTCTTCGGAAATTTTTTTAGGGTTTCCTTTGGAAAGTCCTTTAAGAAATTATTCGGAGGCTATTTTATTCTTTAGTAAAATTTCAAGAGAACTCCTGCAGCAATTTTAGAGCGAATTCCTCGAGGATTTACAGGGTGTCTACTGATCTGTAAAAACCAAAATCCCTGATTTTTGCAAGTTTCTCCACGTACTTTACATTATTTGCCAGGTGAAAACGAACGTGTCATATATAGATAGAGCAAAATAATCAATTCAACAATTCAACAACAAATACATATTGCGAAAAACGTTTTTTAAAGAAAATAATGGGTCTCACAACATTTTTTTTTCGGTGAATTCTTTCTTCTTCTTCTTATTGGCATTACATCCCCACACTGGGACAGAGCCGCCTCACAGCTTAGTGTTCATTAAGCACTTCCACAGTTATTAACTGCGAGGTTTCTAAGCCAGTAAGCCGGTAAATTACTTAAAAGAAATTCTAGGAAATACATCAAGGAATTGCTTTAGCCAGTGAATAAAAAAAACCCTCAAGAATTCTTTCGGAAATTCCTTTAGATATTTCTTCGGAAAATCCTCCGGAAATGAATTCAGAAATTTTTATAAAGAGGGAATTCTAAAAATTGCTTCAAAAAATCCTTTAGGATTTCAGTCAAAAATTCATCAAAAATTTCCTGAGAAAACTCCTCGGAGAAACGTTTGTAAAAAGCTATGGAGATTCCAGATATTCTTTGAAAATTTCTTCGAGAATTACGAATACGCCAATAATTCCTATGAACACCCATTTAATGATCCTCCTTTGAAAATTGATTCAAAAATTCAAAACCTTTCGTAAGTTTCTCCAGGAATTGCTTTGAAAAATGCTTAGTAACTTTGTATTTTTTATACATTCCGGAAGAATTTAGGAGGGAATGAATTTCCAAATTGTTTTCCCGAATAACTTCTTAGATTTCTCCAGGAAATCCTTTGAATCTGGCAAAAAGTTTCTATTGTCCATAGATTGGAACAATGATCCATACATTTTCAATAAATTTAAAATTGTGCGATTTGATTGGTACATTTATTCAAAGTTATGGATTTTTTTAATCTCTTGAAAGAGTGATGTATTTATGACCGGGATAACTATCGAGAAAAGTGTATGAATTAGTGTTCAAGGTAAGAGATGCCTTCGAAAATTCCCCAATAATTCTTTCTGCTTCTTCAGTCATGGCTCATGGAAGGGTCTATCCAAATCTATGAAAATACAACGGTCAATTCAAGCCTTTTGAGTGCCATATTAAAAATAAAATTGTTTTGAGCTTATTTAATGCTATGTATGCAAATTGTCAAGAGATTAGTTAGTACTAACATTAAGTTAATGCACAAGTAAAAAAAAATCTGCAAACTCCATTATTTTTTCCTGATTTGGTGATCATTATTAGGAACTGGATGAAGACATATTCAAACTTTGTGGTGGCGTGCTATCCATATATTGTTACTCTTCTTTTACCCAATATTTTTTAATGACGAGAGATTTTTGATCCGAATTGAAAGCTGTCGGCACCAATGACTAAATTGCACTTGGCACATGTTCTACAAAAATCATTTCTAAGTTAATTTCATAAGATAGTCCCACTGTCGGCCTAGCGGAGCTTTCGGATACTGTACTGCATATTGCTTAATGTTCAAAGTTACACAAAGTATTGTCAATCGGATAAACTAATTAGTCATTAGTAGTAAGATTTCCGATGCCGACGAAGAAAATCAAAGCAAAGTCTGCATGTAAACTTTTGCATATATGCATTCATGCATGTTCTCAAGTCGAATTGCTTTTTAACCTCGAAACAATGTTACGATTGTTATACTTGCTTAGTTAGTTAATTTGTTTGTTTAAATTATAGACAAGTGATATTATTTTCAAGAATTTGTCTTCCTGATTACATCACTGTAACAAAATGAATGTTGTGCGAAACACTACTCTAGAAGCGGCAAAGGCTTTTGGCAAAATACATCTCTTCTAATATATCATTGGACATCTAGAAAATATGGCATTTACTGTTCTAAGATCTGCGACCAGCAATGGATGGAGAAATATGATACTACTAATGATAGAGTCCCAAATGTGTTTACGGCTAATCAATATGTTCTGGAATTAAGAAAAGCATCCGCCATTAAAGAAATTTACGTCATTACTAAATTGACGGTTCCAAGCCCATCCTGAATTAGTTTTTTTACTTCCGCACAACTTTAACAACTTGATTTAGTGTGCTGTAGCGGTACTACATAATGACATCCATTTGAATATCAGCTCACACTCGATGTCGTCCATTAATTCAATCTTCTAAATCGCCGACATAATCTTACCCCAATAAAGTGTGCCGACGTTGCCCCATAATAACAATCGCTTCCTTTGACGAAATTCTTCACAGATTGGCGACTGATCTATCATTGGATATCTCGTCACGGTAATTAATAGGGGGATCTTTTTGTTCATCCGATACAAATACAAATCAACACAACACTAGTGTCGAATCTCAACACGTTGAAGTCTAAAATTATTGCTCATATATTCTTTAGATTATGAAGAGTCTTTCAAAAGGTTCTCAAGCATCCAACTATATAGTGCCGATGATCGTTTGAACAAATAAGATGAAAGGAAGTGTGTGCCAATTCAATGACCTCTTAATTTCACTTCGCGGCTCTGATACCAACGAGCCTTATAAAGTTGTTGGTCAGGTTGTATTTCAGGTTCACTTTTTTTTTATTTCAAATTTGCCAAGCGTCAAACTTGAAACCTGACGACAATTTCACACCCACTCAGTTGAGCAGCTCAGCAGCGTTGGCCAGCCTTTTTGGAGCTGCTGCCCTGGAGTGGATCGGAGTTCTTGCAAAATCAACACACTTTTTTTTTTATCTGTCGGTCATTCAATCGTCGGAAAGGTACTTAACTTATGGTGAGCATTTGTGGAGTGATTCATGAGTTGCGTTTCTGTTTTGACAAAACTTCAAACTTTAATCTCTTTGAATATGGTCCGAAACTTATCGCTGACTTGCGCGGTACCTACACGCGATGTGACGACTGTCAGCGATCGAACTTTGTTTTCGGTCAAGTTGTCCTTCTGAGCGCTGTCGGCAGAACCAGTGGGCAGAGAAACGAGTTTGTTCGGTGAGTTGAGCTGGTGCCGAAGCGCGAAATCACATATTGGAACAATGTTGGTTAGGAAGCATAATATTTAAATGAAAAAAAAATGACTGGGCAGACAAAATACAAAGAATACAACAATGTTTAAACTTTGAGTGAGTTGCTGTCTGAGTTCTTTCATCCATTACCCATATTTTAAAATAGTGTGGTGGAAATCATGACGATTGCGTCAAACAATTAAAAGTAACCTAAGAAAATTATTTGAATTCTGACTGTCAGTTAATCTGTTAGTATTTATCAAAGTTTCTAACATAAAAATGGCTAACATCTCCCGATTTAAATTATATTTTCATAATTGAAACAGATTTTACGACCGTAATTGTGGTGAATGATTTGTTTATCGGCTTTATCGGTCATTTCTACTTAAAATATGAGGGAGTAAATAATCGATAGATAATTGAAAATCATCAGATTGAAAGCCGTTCGCTAGGGCGCGAACAAGTATGAAGCAATAGAGGGTGAAAGGGAGGGTGAAAGGGTGAAAGGAAGACCATCTATTGAACAGCACACAATCGAAGCGTGAATCTTCTTGTCTTGTTCTTCTTCGGAAATGTCAATGGAATTTTCAGATGAAATTTCCGACGGAATTCTGGAAGTAATTTCTGAGTGATTCCTAGAAGAATTTCTGAAGGAATATCTTTAATTCCTTAATTCCGATATACCTTAACCTTCCGATACTTGCTTGATCCTGAACCACACACGCAGTCCCGCTTCTGTTGTGAACGAGAAGCGTGCTGTTTACGAAGGTGTTGTACTTTTTACAACGGCGCGAGTCCCCGAAGGTTAATATCTAATTTAAATCACGGAGGTATGTCCAAAGGAATTTATGAAGGAATTTTTTGCAAGAATTGCTGGGTGAAATTCTGAAGACATAAAGGCTATCTTACACCTCGGGAAAATTTTCCGCCGGATTTTGATCCCCGTGCATTTTAAATGGGGCCGGGATTTTGATTTTCCGTGCCCGAATCCCGAAAACATCGCATAAGTAAAAATGCATGGGGAAAAATCCGCAGATTCCCGAGGTGTGAAGCTATCTTAAGACAGGAAGCGTGTTTGAGCACGGAAAATCAAAATCCCGGCCCCCTTTAAAATACACGGGGATCAAATTCTGGCGGAAAATTTTCCCGAGGTGTAAGGCAGCCTTTAAGAGGAAGAAGGAATTCCAAGATTTTTTTTCCTAGAGTTTCGGAAAGATTTCTTAAGGAATTGCTGAAAGAATTTGCTTGAGAAATCTTGAAATAATTTCGGCAGGAATTACTAAAGCAATTTCCAAACGAATTTATTAAAATATTCCTGAAAGGAATTTTCCTAAAGAAATTTTTGGAAGGTTTTCTTGAAATAATTTTCGTAGGTTAAAGGAATTTCTGATGGGGTTTTCCGTAGGAATTCCACACAAATTTCGAATGGAATATATGTAACCGTTAGGTTCCATTAAAAGCTTGTAGCTCCACCACAAGTATAAATCCTACTCACCCAATTCGTTAAAAAAATCCTGACCTCAGCCGTTTCATATAAAAGGGGTTACAAAGAGAAAAAACTCTCTCTTTCACCCTCTATCGCTTCATACTTGTTCGCGCCCTAGCGAACGGCTTTCAATCTGATGATTTTCAATTATCTACTCCCTCAGACTTTGAGTAGAAATGACCGATAAAGCCGATAGACAAATCATTATATTTTCAGTCATAAACCCGTAGGTAAGGACTGTATCGAAAATAAGTTATCCACTTGTCATAAGACGAGTTTGTACAATCCGAGAGACACACATCCGAGACACTGAAAACGGCCTTACTGTTGAGGTCGAAATACGTATCTGTCAAGATACAATTAAGTGGTGGAATTTAATGGGATTGTACAAACTCGTATTATGACAAGTAAAATGACATTCCACTAAAAAGCTCAAAATATTTTTTTTAACAAGTTATCCACATTTTTTAAAATAAAATTGGATAATTATGAACAATTTATTAAAAATTGCCTTGCAATATAGGGGAACTGTTCCGTTTTCCATCTCACTGAGACTGAACATATATTCATCTCATCGCAAAACAGAGAAATCATGTACCAATCTTGTCGCTTCTTCTTGCTAACATGCGTGCTCAATGCTGAAAAAAAAAATCACAAAAATAAAGAATAAATCAAATAACTTTTCATTGCTTTGTTTTTGATGGGATGAAAATGGGAGCTATAAGATGAAGTGCCAAACCGCTCCTCTATGTTAATTCTGTTTGTTTAGTTTTATGAAAAAATATAATACTGACTGAGTAAATTTTGCACTATTCCGATAATTATTCAAGCCTTTCTCTTCTCAAATCGGCTCAAATCAGTCACAAATCGTCATAAAATTGCTTCGTTAAAAAATACTTTCTGGTCTAAATTCCGTTACTTGATCTCGTTTTTCTTCCTTTTTCCGATAGGTTAGCGAGCGTGTAGTTCCCAAGCTTGCTGACCATGAGTTTTTAACTTTTCTGAGTGGATAGCACCTGGTCAAATGATTCATCTCGATGCCCTTCTTACGGAGCCATGAGTCCAAAACATGAATTTCAATATCAATTTCAATTTGCGATACATCGGAAACAATAAATTTTCAACAAACAAAAAAATCTAATTTGAAACTTAATATATGTATACATTAGATGCAGGATAAAAAAACCAATACCTTTATGAGCTTTTGAGTGGTAACGAAAACTTGTGAGTGCGCCACTGACGCGACTTGTACAAATTTTTCAGTCGTCGTCCACAACAATGATCACAGAACGTTCATGTTATATTTTAGTCTAAGTAATTAGACTACAAAAATTTGACCGTAACAGCCAACATCTATTCCTTCTGATTCTTCGTCTACATATATAGCTATATTTTAGTTAGTTGTGGAAAAATACTAAACTACAAATATTTCACTCTTCAAAGGGGTGCGAATAAAAACACTAAGGAACAAAAAATGTCGTATTTTTCAATATTTTGAAAAAACGAGCAGTGGGTAATGTCTGTGACATAACCGCTAAGTGGACGTAGGACTTGACTTGACCATGCCTTTAAGATACATAATATGTCAAAATTTCTCACATCAACTATTTTGGATAAATAATCGGCGTTGCATACCATTCCTTGGCAAAATCTTCTCATCAAACCGAAACAGAAATCAAATCTACCTCGAACAAGAACCATCAAAAAACTTCAGGAAGTATCTGTCCGGTCACGAAATATTAGCCTCGACAGTGGCAACCTTCTCACTGAAGGACTGCCTGAAATAAACCACAAGTTGGCTCAGCAGGGGATGTAGACTATATCTCAGCCCTTCCACTGAAGAGCCTTTTAATCCGTGCGATAGCGACTGAAGGAGAACATTATTTTTAAGTCTTAGAGCCTTGAAAAAGGCTGTTTGCTTCGGCTAAGTGCAAAAAGTAAGAAAACGATATTTTCAAATAACCGCAAATTCCTAGTGATGGTATAAAAAAGACTGAATGCTCTGCGAGCGAATGCACTTTTCTTTTATACCTTATTTTGAATCTTCTCTGCTTCCCAATTGGTGGGCCAATCAGCTAGTGTCTTGTATCCCGCTTCTTTGTCAGTCAAAGCGTCATCATCATCAACGCGTTTGAGAAGGGCTTCTTCTTTTTTACGCTTGTTGCTCGCTGCTGGCATCTATTTCCTAACGGGACTTTTCGCTAGATACAGGCCAATAAGCCGGGCAAGCGAGCTTAGAATTGCAGTTCAGGTGGGAAGTACGTGTTCTTTTCTGAGACAACATTGTTAGTAGTAGAAGGAAGGAAACACCCGGGCATGGGATTTCGGGTGATAAGATTTAGAATTGGTAACATGGGACGATCATTCAGTCACGTTTGCTTTGTGTGCGGTCAGTATCAAACAAAGTTTATCTACATTTTTTTTTATCAATGCCATACATCAAACACTTGATGAAAAATCGATTATGAAATTATTATTAAATTATTATGAAAAATCGATTAAAAATCTTATGAATCTTTAAAGACATGGTCAAGCGAAGTCCTTCGTCCACTTCGCGGTTAAATCAGAAAAATTATCCACTGTTAGTTTTGACGCTATTTATGAAAATCGCGCATAAAATTAGGGTAGAGTATTGAAAGCATTGATATTGATCTCTATCAGGGAATCAATATCCGAGCAACGCCCAACAATATTCCATTTGTCGTCAACAGAGTTTGTTACTGACAAACGCAGCTCGCAACAAGCCTTTATCAGAACCCAAACACAATATGACAAGAATCATTTGCCTTGCATGCTCTGATATTTCCGAAAATACGATGCTAATTTTGTAATCATAATTAGATTCTCGAATATTTCCATAAAAGCAGCAACTATGATGGCAAAAAACGAAATTAGCTGTGGAGATAATGCAAAATAACGGAATGAAAAGTTAGCAATAAAATTGTCTTTTATTTGTTGCTGACAAAAATTTTCGCATCTTTGTCATTATTATCTCCGACAAAAACAAAGCTTTGTCGTTGGTACTCTTTTGTCGCTTGTTTCGCTTGCGCATCGAAGAAAAATTGATTCCCTGATCTCTATTATTGGCTCTTTGAAGAACCGTTTGTTTTTTGGACATACATGCTGCATCATGTGGCTTTTCTTCAGCCTGTCTCAGCTCAGCACCGATGCCGGCCGGTCTCGGCTCGACTCTGCTGCGGCTGCCGGTATCTGCTCAGCATTGCTGCTTTGTCGGGTCTGTAGGGTGGACTGCTGATGTACTGGCTAGGTTTCGGCTGATGATGGTCGCTTCGATGGTGTCGAGCCGAAAAAGCGGTCGGTGCCGACTTCATTCCCTGCTAAAACGTGTGAGTGCTGTTCAATCGATGATGCGGTTGCTTCGCTTGTCCCGGTCAGAATGAAAGAAAAAAACGCGTTGCGCTATTTTATGGCTTTTCGGCAGACCCAGCGGCTGCTCATTAGCTGGTGTCTGCACCAATCAGAACGTGGTAATGGAATGATGCAAGAATTATGCGGTACCCATATTTATAGGTTCCCTTGATCTCAATGTTTTTCATTGAAAACAGTTTCATGCCTATTGAAACAACTTTTTCGGGTCTTATCAAGCATGGACATGGAAGGCATACTTGAAATCTGTCGATTGAGGGGCTTACCGCAGAAATTCGTCCACTGAGACGAACGCTATTAACGTTCAAAATCTTTCAACACAGCGTAACGCGGTCGATTTGAATATTTTGAAATGACACCCGGTATCCAGCTTTCCACGCTCGGTAATGGCGGCTTGCCGCTGTGTAAAAATCATTCGGTCACTGTACTGTTTGACACTAGCTGGAGGAAAGCTCACTGGCGTTCCTGGATGAGGGGAAGGGAAAAAAGGCCTTTTCGCCAGTGAGTTTTCCTCCAGCTAGTGTCAAACAGTACAGTGACCGATTGATTTTTACACAGCGACAAGCCGCCATTGCCGAGCGTGGAAAGCTGGATAGTTAAGAGAGACGTAAGTCCTACGTCAAAAATGTAGGATCTTGAAATTTTATTTTAATTCAATTTAAACATGCATTAAGGATCTTATTACTGACTCAAAAACCTTTCCAATTATGAACAATTGAAAATACCAAAAGTTACTCTAAGAAGACAAGAAAAAATAATTTTAAGAAACAAAGGTCAAAAGACAAATGCAAAAAGAGCAATAGGGTGAGATTATTGATTTCCCGTGCCAGAGCCTCTTTCAATGAATATAAGTGAGGGAAAATCTGCGAAAAAGTATAACAAGAATCTCAACAAGGAAAGAACATTAAGCCAAGTGATTATAATTTTCACTTTTAAGGAATTTCGTTTTTGTAGAAAAATATTTTAACCTCTTTCTAGTGGAATGTATTCAACCGTCTAAAACGAGTTTAGTTCTCTCCATTTAATTCCACTACGTTTTGTTATCTTTGCAAATACGTATTTCGACCGCAACTGTGAGGTCGTCTTCAGTGTCTCGTACTTGACTCGACTGCAAAGATAACTAAACGTAGTGGAATTAAATGGAGAGTACTAAACTCGTCTTAGACGGTTGATTATTTTCAACATGATGGTCCTTAAAGGACCAATTACTTTTTCCAATGCAATTAACAGAATCCAAATTCAGACAAATTCACGTTGTTTAGTTTAGTTTAGTTTATTGAGAATAATCACGTGAACCTTTTACATCAAATGCTTAGGTCAAGGAAGCAACCATGTTGAACTATGAAAATTTAAACTAAAGTAAATATAGTGGATACAGAAATACATACTAAATACATAATACATACATACTAAATACATTCTAAACAATTAGAAAGGATTTTTTAAACGTATTTAAGGTTGGTTTTAGTCGCGTTTCGAGAGGAAGGTTATTCCAGAGGCAGATGCCATGTATCAATACACTTCGCCTCAGTTGTGATGAATGGGGAGGCACGATAAATGAGCGGCTGCGTTGCATTTGGCCTTGCTGCAAATGTTGCATGAAGTACTCCGGAAAGCTATGATAGTATCCCTTGTAAATGTAGCAGCAGATTCGGTGGTGGTAGTATTCAGGAAGATCACAACCAAAGATACTGTTTCTTACGGCTACAGTAGTATCTCTGGATCGTAACCGGTGCACGAAACGGATGACCGTTTTGAAGCATCGGTGAAGTCGGTTTTTCAATGTTGCGCTCAATCCGGGGAAATATATTACATCGCCGTATGTGAAGAACGGTGCCACTACAGCCTGCGCAAGCTTTTGACGAGTTGCAAGTGATAGAACTAAAGAAAATCTCCGGAGCGTTCGTAATGTCCCATAAACTCTCCCTATCACATCGTTCACTTGGTAACTCCATGTCAGATGTCTGTCCATGTGAAGGTCGAGATTCTTAACACTTTCTACTGCTACTATTACTTCATTACAAAAGGTGATTTTGTATTGAGTGTTTCTTGGGCCTCCACGGGTAAAGATGATCGCTTGCGTCTTCTTGGGATTTGGGGCAAGAGTGTTAGTAGTTGCCCAGCGTTCGATTGCCTTAAGATCGGTGTTGATCTTTGCAATCAGATAATCTAGTTGGTCAACTGGACCTGTGACATAGATCTGGAGATCGTCGGCATAAAGGTGATATTCGCACTGAAGAACATTCGGCAGACTGTTTATATAAAGCGAGAAAAGTAGTGCACTGAGACAGGACCCTTGCGGGGTGCCATCGGTGAGTTCGTGTTCAGCAGACAGGGTGCTTCTTATTTTGACCACCTGGCTCCTGTTGTTGAGGAAAGATCCAAGAAGGTTGCAAGCTGATATGGATAAACCGAATTCACGTTCGAGTTTGACTTTCAGTTTACTATGATTAACGCTGTTGAAAGCTGCAGAAAAATCAATCAACACCATGACAGTGCAAAAGATTTTATCGAAGCCGTCGTATAGATGTCATGCACTACTTTGGTTAAAACAGTGGTCGTACTACACGGTAAAAAATATACACGTCCATGCGAACTGTTCTGCATTTGAATACGCACTACTTTGGAATCAAATCAATATCAATAGTTGAGCTCGTCGCATTCAAAGACCACCACTTCCATTTGACGTGCACAATGTTTTGAATATAAAACAACAAAATAAAAAAATAGAATTACCTCAGCTCAGATTTGAATAACATACCTTTGCTTGAAAGTCCTTCGTCTTACCATGACTCCATCTCACACTTCGAAATACCTTGTGGAATAAGCAGAACAGATGAAAGAACTGTCATCTATTTTTAGAACAACACCAATATCGCTCCACTCTTAAATCAATAGCCTTGAACCTGTGAATTCAATAGCATAGCACTTTCAATTTTAGTGGAGACATTATTGGTGCTGATCGAAGTGCTAATCATTTCAACATCTAGTGAGTAGCACTTTGATCAACAGTGTTGATGTTGTGGAATTGTCTGCATTCAACACACTTGTGAAAGGTGTGACACCACTTCCAAATCAAAGGAATATCATTTTTAATAATAGTGATTTAAAAGTTGATCATTCAATAGATGGGACAGTTAAATTGAGCGTGTTGATTTTTTACCGTGTATGTTTCTTCCTGTATGCTGACTGATGTTTAGCGAGGAGAGTTGGATTGGATGATTCAAGATAGCTAGAGATTTGCGATAGAAGGATCTTCTCTAGCAGTTTAGATATTGCGGAGAGCACGCTGATTGGTCGATAGTCTTTTGGTTCGATTGGATTTGCTAGTTTCGGAATAGGAGTTACGATTGCTTTTTTCCAGCATGATGGGAATGATTCTGCGTCGATTATACTGTTGAACAGATGAACGAGATGGGGTAGTATGAACGGAGAATCCAACGTCAGTCACTTCGCTGAAACACGATAGACGCCATCCATTCGAATAAATTCTTCCAGTGCTTCCTCCGAGCGTTTGCGATTATGATTTGCACTTTGGAGAAAATTCGTCTTGGCTTAACTTTCTTTAGTGTAAAATGATGGTTCTGAAAAAAAAATCGATTCGTTTTCAATAACTTTCCTTTCCAATCATAAACAGAAACAAAATCAAAACTTAAAAAAAATCAATTTCTCTTTTAAATTTTTTTTTTTAATTAATTTTTTTTTATTTAAAATTTTCTCTTGACTGGACCTGGACCTGGAAAGAATCGATTTTCTTCTCACATTGCACATTTCGACTAACAGCAACCAAACGATGATCCGAAGATTGGGTACAAATTTCACTTGAGCGGTGCTGCTGTCGGCGACGGCCACTCGATGATTTATTTTGTGCTGAATGCTGCTGTCGGCGACCGCCTTGTATACCATTTAATAGACGGATAGTTCAAACCTAGATTCTCAAAATTTCAGCCCTTTGTGATGAAACCTCATTGCGCCACAGACATCAAACTTAGGAAAATTGTGAAAATTGAAGAAAAAATGCATTTCAAGCAAATGCTATTTTCTCAGCGAATAACGGTCCAATTTTTGAATTTGACACACCGTAGGAAAGATAATTGAATAAACTATAAAATTAGTATGCTGTTGAGCGTACACGAGTAATAAAAATTGTCAAAAATTGGGTAATTATTGAAAAAATATAAATATTTTTGCCTAAGTTGGACTATATCTAACGAGCAGGGCCGAGCAGTCTCAAAAGACCACCACCACAGTTTAGTTTGGGGTCCATACTATCTGCGGAACGGGAATCCAGCTGCGGATAGCTGCGGATGAGTATCATTTCGGCACAAAATGTGAAAAACGGTTTTTTTTTATTTATTTAATTAGTTTCTTTGTTAATTACGATTATCGAGCACTACAAAAAACCCCAGTTTAATCCACTTAGCGGCGATGATGCCTTTCTTGTGCATCGTAAAATGTATTGAAAAAAATACATGAGAAAGGTCGAAAAAGTACTTTAGTTTTTGTATGTTTTTGTATTAATTACTATGCATAACGACCAAACTTGAAATTTTTTTTCTCGATTTTGTCTTTGTTTTTTCAAAGAAATTGCCTTGAGAAAAACGATGATTGTTCAATAATTCCGAAATGCAATATCGGATCAGGGCTATTTTCTATAGCAAATAATGGAACCGCATTCCCCGTCGAATGCAACTTGTTGCGAGTAAATCGGGTAATACTAAGTTCCAAAAAGTGTGTCTACAAAATTTGTACAAATACACACATACAGACATCATCTCGGTTTGTCGACTTGAATCGATCGGTATATAACACTATGGGTCTCCGGGCCTTCTACCAAAAGTTTAAGTAAAGTAAAGTTCTATTAAAAGTTCAAGGAGTAATCCTATAGCTTTTTGGTACAACTGCGTACGAGAAAGGCAAAACGTACGTTTGGAAGGTGAATCTACTGAATGTCACATTTAGTCTTAAAAATGTTACACACTTAATTATTATTTTTGTTAAAATAGGGAAAAAACGGGCCCAAAAATTTTCATTCCATATAGAAATTGTATCTACCCAACTGGACTAAAAAGCTTCATCTTAGGGGTAAGATAATCTCTCAAGGCATTTCACATAAATACTTAGGGGTCTGGTTCGACTCGAAAGGCACCTGGGGAATGCACATTAGACATCTGTATCAGAAATGCCAACAAAGAATCAACTTCATGCGGACAGTTACCGGTACGTGGTGGGGAGCCCACCCGGAAGATCTGATAAAGCTATATCGTACAACGATCTTGTCGGTTATCGAATACGGTAGTTTTTGTTTTCAAGCCGCCGCGAAAACTCATATATTGAAGCTCGAACGCATTCAATATCGTTGCCTCCGCATCGCGCTAGGCTGTATGAACTCGACTCATACAATGAGTTTAGAGGTACTCGCGGGAGTACTTCCTTTATCAGATCGCATCGCGGAAATATCGCTCAGATTCCTCATTCGGTGTGAGGTTTTAAATCCATTGGTAATTGAGAATTTTGAGAAGCTAATCGAACGAAACTTCCAATCAAAATTTATGACACTGTACTACTGGTACATGAGCCTGGAGATTGGCCCTTCTTCGAATGTTCCCCATCATGGTTGCTTCTTAGACTCCTCCAGTTCTTCTGTAGCTTTTGATCTGACCATGAGAGAAGAGATCCATGGAATTCCAGATCCTCTCCGAATGGAGTGTATACCACGAATTTTCACAAGTAAATACAGCCATGTCAGTTGCGTCAAAAAGTTTTTCACCGACGGGTCAAAAATAAATGAATCCACTGGATTTGGTGTCTTCAACGAATTGCATAGCGCCGCTCGAAAACTTCAAAATCCTTGTTCCGTATATGTTGCAGAATTAGCAGCTATACACTACGCATTGGAGCGAATTGCCTCTCTTCCCTCTGATCAATACTTCATTTTTACGGATAGTCTCAGCTCAATAGAGGCTATACGTTCAATGAGGCCGGTACAGCACTCACCATATTTCCTGAGCGAAATACGATCCATATTGAGTGCTCTATCGAATCGCTTTTATACTATCACTTTGGTATGGGTCCCTTCACATTGCTCGATCCCGGGTAATGAGAGAGCGGACTCACTTGCCAAGGTGGGCGCTATGGAAGGTGATATATACGAGCGTCAAATCACCTTTAACGAATTTTTTCAATTTCTCGTCAACAAGCCTTGCTCAGTTGGCAACGAAAATGGGATGAAGGAGATTTGGGTAGGTGGTTACATTCCATTCTCCCGCAGGTCTCGAAAAGACCTTGGTTCAAGGGGTTGGACCTTAGCCGAGACTTTATTAAGGTAATGTGTCGTCTAATGTCCAACCACTACTCACTAAACGCGCATTCCTATCGAGTAGGACTCGCAGACAGCAATCGATGCGGTTGTGGGGCAGGCTATCAGGACATCAATCACGTTGTCTGGAACTGCCCCGAATACGGTATTGCCAGGTCCGATTTATATGCATCCCTCCGGGCCCGAGGGAAACCAGAAAATGAGGACATTAGAGATGTGTTGGGAAAGCTTGATATTGACTACATGGCCCTTGTTCACAATTTTTTGAAGCGCATCAACGTCATTGTTTGATTCCCTCTCCCCCCATTCGTAGGGCCATGTCCACCTTGTATTCTCCCACTCCGCTCGGTAGAAACGTTTTGCTTGTATAATTGCAGTTTGTCCCTGTTCTGAACCACACCAATCATCATGGGAAGACTGCATCAACGCTACCTACGGACACCAATATAATCCCAAGCCCCAATCCCATCCAATTTTTTTTTTTGTATGTACTCCTTAACCTCGACCAAGCCGCGAGTTTTTCGGCTCCCCAAAACTAACATAAGAACATAAGAAGCAAAAGATGAAATTGTAATAAAATTTCAATTGACTTTCGGCTCCGTTATGCCTTCGAGCGCTTGAGCCTTCAAATAAACGCTAAGTGAAAAAAAAAAACTGGACTAAAAAGCTATCTCTGTCCAGGTGCCATTTTACATTAATTGCACGTAAATTTGGTTAAGTTTTAAGAGAAAGTTAATAACAAAAATGTATTATGTCAATTTTTCAATAACGATTATTTTTAATTTTGTAGTAGGGCAACTGCTCCTTGATTTCATCTCATGGCTCCGATGTTCATCCCATCAAAAACAAAGCAATGAAAAGGTATTTGATCTGGAAGCGATGAAATTGGTGCCGTATTTCTTTGTTTCGCGATGAGATAACTATATGTTCAGTGAGATGGAGATCAGAACAGTTTCCCTATAGTAATCCCTGCAGTATGAAAAATGGACTTAGTTAAAGATTTTGATATGTGTTCAGTAAAAATAATGGAAACATGTTAAAAAATAATCCTTTCGACTAATTTGAATGATTTATTTGTACGGAAAAAATATCTCCAGTATGGGGGGAGCAGTGCAGATAAGTTTGTGTGGGGGGAGGGGGTAAGGTTTGGAAGAGAGATATTTCTTCACTAAAATACCTTATTGATAAAACAATACTATTATAAATACAACATATTTAAAAAATGAAGTCAGATCTTGGTTAGTTGGGGGGTTCAAGGGGTAGGAGGCTGGGCTTCCACCTGTACCTCCCCTATTTGATATTATGCACAGCAACCTTATTCTAGTTTTGATTTGCATTTGAACTGGCTCAAAAATTAAAAACAATCAACAATCGTTCAAGTTTATTCTTCAAGAGTACGTAGCTCATTACCCGAGCAAAGCCAGATAACTGAAATGATATCAAACTGGTAACACACTAAGTTATCCTTATTATCATTTTGATATTTAGTTATCAATCATGTAATTAACTGATAACTGAATAATAACAATTTTAATTATCAATACAAATTTGCCATTTTCTTTCACATTTCGGGTCGTTCAGACATCGTGCTAAGCATTCTATTCTTTGAAACAAACTAACTTGTGGGAACAACTTCCCTAGGGACATATTTTATGGTGAATGGTCATCCCAATATGTTTAATACGAGGTAAAACTCTACCAAAAAAAAACTGCGAATCTTTCAGATTAGGATTAATATTTATCCAGCTTTCCATTCTCACAATAATGGCGGATGCTATGAAAAGTATGACGAGAACTGTTTCCAAACATTGAACTGAAATTTTCGTCTAAGCAGACGATGATTTCCCCGTTGCAATGATATCTATTGTGTTCATTTCTCTGTCAACAAAGGCATTTGCGCAAGAGTTAGTTTTCTTATTTGTTTTATACTGTGCTTATTATCTTTACTTTCATTTCAGGTGTTGTTGAATAATGAAATATGTATGTATCTGAGAACCATACGTTGTAGTTGAATTAGTACTTAACATGGCCTTGCAACTCCCGGAACATATGATCCAAGGGCATGTGCTCATTCAGGAATGGTGAATACTCTTCACTAGCCGCCTACTTTGCAGGACAACGTCTATATATAAAAATGAGTTTGCATTTGCTTTGAGGCAATATAATTCGTCTTGGGATCCGGAGTGTTCATATATATGGGAAAGCGGAAAATTTAACTTGGAATGTCGGATAATCAAGAAAATGCAACGATCAATGTGGAGAAAACAATCATGCTCACTAGAGTGATTCAAATTTTGCTCCCCTACGCTTAAACGATGGCATTTGCCATATTGATAATCGTCCTAAATTTTTAGCTAATTTGGATGTAATTTGACTGAGCACAAGCAGTTTGAAGCTTGTATGAAAATTACTATGAAAACAGTAACTTTTGTGAAAAACCGTTCCACATCATTGCCCATTAAGCTCTAAAAATGTATGAATACGTTAGAAACATAGGAAATTTAACAAGGGGAAATATCGTCGTTGTTGCTAAACGAATTGATCCTGGCAACTAAAGTTATTATGGAAATACTGAATAGTGGGAAATTTAATTTAACACGTAAAAGAATAACATCAATATCAATCCAGCTTTTCGCGCACGGTAATGGCTGCCGTTTTTTGACACTTGGCTGCCTAGAAAAGTGTCAAAAAATGGCAGCCATTACCGCGCGCGAAATGCTCGATAATGAGCATTTCTGTTTTATTTATAATTTTGCTCACAAAAGTTAGATTGCTTCGCAACAACAACTGGCTTTCAGCTTAGGATCTAGTCTATGATGGCGATGCGTTAAATATATTCAAATAGATTCGCTGCTTCACGAAACGATCCTTTACATAAGTGGCAATTCTCATAGAATTTTTCATATAACCTTCAAACGGCACGTGCACAACCAAATTACATCCAAATCAGCTAAAAATTTGGGAGGACTAATAAAATAGCAAAAACAATCGTTTAAGCACAGGGGAGCGAAAAAGTCAAAATTTGAATCACTCTAATGCTCACACTGAAGTCGATCTGGAGTGCGACCCTGCAATATGCTCAACTACGACCAGTTTGAACAAAGAAATGAACGCCAAATACAAACCCGGGGGAAATCGTTATCTACAGTCAAACTTTCATGCGGCGATAGTTAAGAGACGGTCTACTCATGGACATATCGAGATGTAATAGAAAATCATGTGGTAGGAGTACTGTCATCTAAGTAACCCTAAAACAATTTTTAGAATGAAAATATTTGCTTCCATGAGTCGATATCGAGTCTTAGAACATCGACTCTCGGAGAGTATAAGAATGAGTTTAGGTTTCTATTGTCTCGATTTTACTAGCGAGAGGATTCTCTAAAAAGCAAGATTTTTTCATGGATTAATTCTTCCTGGGATCAGCAGTGTTTATATGTGCATATGAAAACATGGAACGTTTCACTGCGAAATACAAGGCTGTGGTTTTGTTTGAATAAAACCTAGCACCGAAATCGATTTACAATGTGGCGCTGCTAGCATTGACAATTAATGAGAAAAACTAACTTGAGCAAGGTCGGGAACGATTGCCTAGTATTTATATATTTATGTAATAAGCTGCAACTGAAAAAAAAGTCTTAAATAAAAGGAAGATGAACTGTATTTATCCCAATTGATTGCCGATTCGCTATTTTAAATTAAATTCGGTTATTTTTTTTGTTATGTTGACTGTTCATTCGACCAAAATGATAACAATTCTAGTTATCAATATAACTGGATAATTTTTTTTTTTTTTTATTAATAAGTTATTCTGACTTGCTCTCTGTCCAGCCGACTGTGATTTACATAAAATGGTCATGGCATCAAGACTTGACAATAAATAGTCTTCAGTAAATGCAAGATTGTAGAAAGCGTAGTGCTCTTCTCTTCTACTCCTCAAGAAAGCGTAATTGGATGAGTGCCTAGAGATGACGCCGTACAATCACTCGATTCGAGTTCGAATCCCAGTGAATGCCAACATTTTTTACAATGCGCAACGAAGTCGGCAAAGAAGATTTACCTATTTTGGTCGACAAAACAGTGACGGCTGATAACTAAATGATAACTAAATTAGTTATTTGAGTAAATAACATATATAACAAAATGTCTAATCAACTTGGTATCAGTGATAACTTAATTTGATTTCATTTAGTTGTTTCTGGAACAAAATTCTGGTATCGTTTTTGTTATGTTGGCTGTTAATTCAGCCAAAATGATAACAAGCTCAGTTATCAAAATGTTTGATAACCGAATAATAAAATTTGTTATCAATTAGTTATTCATCTTTGCCCGGGTACTGGGTTAAATTCTAGTTACATCTTCCGGATGTGATGGAAATACATACATATGATTAATCTTATGTAAATCTTACTAGAATACTATAAAAAATGCAGAATACCCAAAAAAAAATTATTGTCCACCACTTTGTATGGAGCCGCCCCATAGTGAATTGATGACTCCTTTTACACTAATATCATAACATCTAACACTTGTTTGATGGGTTTTGTCCACTTTCTTTGTATTTGGTTTTAGATTTCTACTAATCATGCAATTTCGTTTGAAAAACTATCGAAAACAATTATTTTCCTTAATAAAATTGACTTCCCAGTACCTATAGTGGAATAACTATACTAATAATGACGAGTCTCATAAGAAACCAATGGATAGCACCACTATGGGAACCAATATCAGTTTTATTAATGTTTTAATCGCATTTTTGTTAGTATATTTATTAGTTTGTCTATTGGCTTAAATTAATTAAAACATTGGCTTGAAGATATTAAAGCTTGCTTAATTACCGATTTTTTATTAAATATTTTCTTTTGTGGATCTACTAATACCTCTACTATTCGTACCGTTACTCTATATATGAACAAAGCTGATCGTAAGACGAATCGATTAGTGACGAAAATCTTGCAAATCGGTCCAAGTCCATCCGTTTGTGATCGTGAGTTACATTGTCTCAAAGGAAATTTTATATATATAGAGATATGGCCGAATCTAGTCGGAAGAAGGCCACATAACCGACAATTTACGGGGGAGCCCCTTGACCCTCTTCCATTGACTCTCAAAATCTGGCCTAGATTGAGAAAAATTTGCTTGATTTAGGAGGTGCAAAATAAATCAAACAACGCATCTCAACTCTTTCAGGACGTATGGGTCATTCACCAGGATGTTGACTTTGCAGAAAAAGTTTGTCAAGTTTGACTATACCCTGAAGACCCAGATATCCAAAACCGTGGCAAGATTTCGCTCCTGAGAACTTGCAAATGAATCTGACATAATTGAATCTTGAATCACATTGTTTGATTGTTCTGAAACTCAGACAAGTTGAGCCATCCTGGCCGTTATGCCTGTGATTAATTTTCAGGAATACGAGATGCTCAAAGTACTCCAAAACGTTATGGAGTAATCCCCGGTATACACCCAATCCGGCTCAATAGGCATATACGCATAATGCAAATCCCATTTTTCTTGGATAAGAGATGCTCATGGTACTCCAAAATATTATTGAGTTTAGTCCATAGTATCTACCGATCAATCAAGACTTTCGATCAATCAAGACTCTTAATCGGTATTTACGGTATATAATCCTATCCATGAACATGACATCCAATGTCCAAGGTGTTCAAGATGCACAATGACAATGCGGTTAACCTGCGATTTGTTCTTTTATCGGGGCTTAGAATCACTGCGTTCACGAACTTGAATGATCAAGTAGTTCAATCGTTACGGTTTTCTAGGACGTTGTGGAGATTCTGAAAGGTTGGTAGTAGCTTGTTTGATTAATAATTGAAGTCATATCAACTCAATGGACATACTGGAATATCATATCATACACCATTTCAATATCAAATTTTCAAAACGACTTATTAGCATTAGCATTGAGCAATTCGCACAAATTCGTAGGTGGTACAAGTCAAGACTATTGTACGAGAGATAGCATCACTTTCATCCGTTACAACAGATAATGATTTAGGACTAATCACTTATCTCTTAGATGGAAGCCATGCACTATCCAATAGTCGAGATCTGTCCTGGCCACGTCCTTGCGAATGCTGAGGAAGGGGAAGGATGGTTAATTGGACACCTACTTAAGAAAGATGCAGAGAACTCTACGACCTCTCATAGGTGCCACGGGAGGTTTTGGGATTGTGTGGAAGGTTACAGTAGGTAACTTTTTGGTAGAACGTGAAACACAGAAAGAACTAAGATAGAAATACAAAGTAGGAAATGGACGAGCCTGGAATTGAATCCACGACCTCCTGCTTATGAGGCAGAAGCGGTAACCACAAGACCACCGAGCTCGGGATAATACCAAATTTTCAAAACGACTTATCTGCATTTCTCGGGTACTTATTCAAAAGGACGTACGTGATTTTGTAAACAAAGATTCAGACGTCGATTTGTCCGATCTGATTGCCCTCCCACGCAAACCATCACCATAGACAGATAGGGGGAGGCTTCGGCTACCTGTTAATGGTGTTGGTTTGCGTGGGAGTGCCATCAGATCGGACAAATCGACGTTTGAATCTTTGTTTACAAAATCACATACGTCCTTTTGAATAAGTACCCGAGATTTATAAACAAAGATTCGAACGTCGATTCCATACAGTCTATAATTCAGTCGATCCTCAATGAGTCGCTATGTGGAAAAGAAGTTCCTTGGAAAATTGTTCGAAAGAACCATAAGAGTAACCGAAAAAAATATTTTTAGTTTGGCATCATTTGCTTCCACGAGTCAATATTGAGTCGTAGAGCATCGAATTATGGAGGGCCTATTGTAGCTTGTGAAAATAATGAATGAATGAAATCGTATAGGCTCAATGAACCTGCTGTGATGTTTAGCGCTTAACGGATACATAGTTCAGGACTTGGTAGATCGGGTAGATTGCACGTTCTGAGCTCCCGGCCCCGGTTTGAAGAATCATAAAGGCCTGTAGTAACTTGTAAAAGTGTTGGGTAAAATCTTATTGGCACAATGGAGCTGCTGAGATACACGTATACATCTATCTGGACTTGGGGCCCTCCTTAGCCGTGCGGTAAGACGCGCGGCTACAAAGCAAGACCATGCTGAGGGTGGCTGGGTTCGATTCCCGGTGCCGGTCTAGGCAATTTTCGGATTGGAAATTGTCTCGACTTTCCTGGGCATAGAAGTATCATCGTGCTAGCCTCATGATATACGAATGCAAAAATGGTAACCTGGCTTAGAAACCTCGCAGTTAATAACTGTGGAAGTGCTTAATGAACACTAAGCTGCGAGGCGGCTCTGTCCCAGTGTGGGGATGTAATGCCAATAAGAAGAAGAAGAATAAGAAGAATCTATCTGGACTTGGTTGTTCAGATAAATCGCGTCTTTCTAACTCCCGGGCGTATTGGAAAACCAACAAGGTTTGTAGCAGCTAGTAAACATAATGAGTGAAATTCTATCGACTCAATGGACCTATTGGGAAGTTTAGCAATGTATGAATTCATCGTTCAGGACTTGGTTAATCGGGTAGGTCGCATCTCTTGAACTCCCGGGCGTTTTGAAAACCTAAAAGGTCTGCAGTAGTTTGTTAAACTAATGAGTGAAATCTTATCTTAATCTTAATGGACCTGCTGGAATGTTTAGCGGTGCACAGATACATCGTTGAGGGCTTGGTTAATCGGGTAGATCGTAAGTTCTGAACTCCCGGGCGTTTTAGACACCCTGAAATAGATTACGTTAGTTTAAAACTCGATAATTTCATGTCTTATGATCACATAGATATTTTTGGACATATTCTCAGTTTTGGACATTTTGTTTCTAGAGATATTTTCTGATACATTCGAGGATATGTACTCCAGAACAGTTTGGACGACCCAGGATATCAAAAAAAAATTCAAAACCTTTTTAGTTCTTTCTATACTAGTTTTGGCAGGATAGGGCAGAAAAACCAAAATCTGTACGTTAAATCCGTGTAAAAAAAAGTCTTCCCGAAAGAGAGCCCATATTGTCAAGAAGGACTCACCTGCCTAATGGTGCTGAGACGTCAGTGTGGATTATTTTTCGAAAAATGGGTGGGAAATGTTGCTGAAAAGTACTTTTTGTGGGAGGAAATTTTTTGCTGCAGAAAATTGTTTTTGATTTTTTTGCGCCTATTCTACCATTCATGTAATACCTACACATGAAAGGTTCAAAATCTATGGCTGTTAGGCTGTTAGCAGCTGTATTGCAGCTCCAGAGACCCATTTCAGAATGCCTGGTATTTGATGACGATGATGATGGCCATTGCAGGGGTAACAAGAGAATGAGCTAGATGATTTATTTTTAAGGTAATTATTTGAATTTAATTTTACAACAACTAAATCAAAGTTTCAAAACTCGGCTTTCCATATCTGGATCTACGCATTCGGGGATCGCAATAATCACAAGACGTTGAGGATCCAAGGGGTGACATCAATCATCTTACCTAAATCACTTTAAGGTGACTCGGGGAGGCACTAAACACCGTGTTTTTTCCTATCTCTCGTCTCTTTCTAGCATTATCACCTCGCAGCTTTGAAGTGGCGTATTTAGGTTTTCAATTGTTTGATGTAACTGTAAATGTATCAGCATGTAGATTGCGAGTAAGCAAGCACCGGTGATATATTTTCAAAATCATATTTGTTGTAGAAAAAAAGTTTAGCATTCAATGACGAAAATGATGACGATTTGATGATTGTTAGTGCTTCCCGTGTCACCTTAAATGATTCAACAGCCCTCACCTTTTACTGTAAAAGGAGCAGTTGGTACGATGTATATGTGTAGACCAGACTAGACTAGTCACCTCATTCAAAGTAACATCGTCTTTCTTTAAGCATTTTTTTCTCCAAGCCTAGGTTTTCTCGTACTACCGGCTGCCTTAGATTTTCTGATTTTCGATTTTCTTCTCAAACTTTGATAAACTCCTCATCCGAGGTTTCCGACAAAACCAGCTATTGGACAACGCCTCACCCGAAGGTACTGGGAGTCAAATAAAGAACTAAAATCTGGGACCGTCACACAATTTTGAAGAGTTTGAACGTTAATGGCGCCTTTATCTTCCCATGGATTTTGAAGATTTCTATATCAACCGACTCGGAAACATTCCATTAATTTACCAATTTCATTGATACTTTTGATAATTTACGATAAACTACCGAAAACTTTAATTATCGCCAAACCCAGTAAAATTTTCAGAACTAACCAATCCTGTTCATGCATTGTGGATTTCGGATAAATGTACGTTACGGGCCTTTTGGTCCACCGCTTTGATTTTCTATGGGCATTAAAAGACCCGTGTTTCGCGCTCGCGCGTCGTTTTTGTTCAAAAATCCACGTTAAGTGGGCACGGATATCCCTTACCTTTCTTCGCTGTTGAAGTTGATCGACATATTTTTGAAAAATATGCATTTTTCAGAGTTGCCCAAATTAGGCTCTAAGGATACACTTCCCCTAAATAAAAAAAATCGGTCAATACAATCCCTCATCGACGGCAGGAGAATCAATCGGAACGATGTCCTTACGTTTTCCAACATCTACCTTACAGTCGTGTCTTGTTCACAACTCAGTCAGGCAACAGATTGATTGATTCCTCTGGCAGCGGTAAGATTGACAAGCTTTAGGCGGTTGTCATGGGTGGTTATGGGGAGTCTCTCCATATTTTTTAAAGGTTTGATCTGGCGAAAAATCTATTTCCTTATGACTCTCTTTTTCTGCACGGAAATCTATATCCATATTAAAAAGTGGAACTACTCAAAATTTGAGTTATTCCCCCTTTTACAAAAAATTAGTGAGATTTCTGTAAGAAAAAAAGAGACGGCAATACAATTTTACGCAGACACTGAGTATTTTGAAACGGACTTATACATTGATCAAGCTATTAGTTGAAGAACGTGCGCTTATTTGTCAACATGCAGATGTGAGCAATCGATTAAACTAAATTAGACTATCGTTATTCTTTTCGCATTACAAGTTCAACAAGCATCAATTCAATGCGCTAGATTTACTTCCCAGTCTGAATTTATACACAAATTGATTACAGGTTTGCCTCTCGCAATCAAAATTTTATCTTGTAATCGATCGTTTCCGATCCATTTTCGGTGTAGCGCTGACCAAAAATACATTTGAAGGATGTTCCCTCGTTAGCTATAATGACGGTTTACGAACTGATCAATCGTCACAATACTACTTCTATCCTACACCCGGTTCGGTACATGCATTAGAGCGGCAGAAGCGATGAATCACACACGGGACGGGTCACAGCGGGCAGACCAATTATGGAGCTACCTACCTGTTCAATGCGGTTCTTGGAAGAATGAACGGTTTGACAGCACCGCCGGAGTGTGGGGGATCGTTCTAATCTTCATTAGCGATTTAAATTTATTCATAAGTTCTACCGCCGCGTCGAAACTCACCGTCTACTCTGCACCGAACAGTTTTATTGAGCGAAATTTGCGTTCTTCTTCTTGTTGCAAACTGCCTCCAATACGAGGTCTGAACCGTTCAGCGCACGGCCCGAGTGAAGGGAAATAACTCAATGACAGGCTGTTTCGTATACCAAGCTTTTTTATTCCAAATTTTTGGAAATTCTTTGGAGAATCAGACATCATGACGCAAAATTAGAAAGACATCGAAATTACCTGAAGCCTCGATTAAGTAAGGAGCTATTTTTATCTTTGCTTTTCCTAGTACTAGAACATTGCTCTCAAGCTCTATTTCTTTGATCGGGGACGATCGGTACCATGTGTAGGCGTTGACAGATTTTATCGGAGATTATTAATATGTTTCTCATTAGTCGACTTCAAGAGTCGAAGAACTCCCCAAGCGGTGGGGATCGTTGTTCAACCACTCGGACAATAACGAAGATACATTTTAAGGATCAGAGGATTTCAAGAACCAAGTGAATCAATTATTGGGAAAAGTTACAGTGGACAGCAGCAATCGATTGAATATAGATCCGCAATGTGAAAAAATACCAAAAGGAAGGTGAAAATCGTAGGCATCTAACGAGACTGCTTGTGTTGCCATTTTGCACAAACATTGTCAAGAGATAAAAATTTATGATCCCGCCTGACTGCTCTGAGTTCGAACCTAATCCCTGATCGGAATGATTCAATTTCCGATAGTATAGCAATCGTAGAGCTTTCAGAAATATGATATTTTATAGAGTGGAGATTTGACTAAGAAGCTTATGTCAAGAAATCCTGGGAGCAGAGACAAAAGATTACATTATTTCAAGATCATAAAATCTCGTTTAAATTTAAACAACATTTTGATGTTACGAACAAAGTCATCTTATTTATGACAGGAGGAACGGTTGATCTAAAAGAAATAGATGTTATCAGTTAAAGCCGATCCGAGCGCAGCGTTTTAAGTGCATGAAAATGATCACTCATTTGAGTCCGTAGAACTCGTTTTTCCAACATTCTGTTTATCGTCTGCAGTTTAACGATCGGTGATCGAGTAAATTTCATCGCATCGTTCGCACAAATTGTATATCGTCGCGAAACTAAACAGCGAAAAATTATCACATTCAGAAAGTGTTCGTTCATAGTAGCTTGACACATGCCATTTGCAAATGTAATTAAGGTGACTTGGCTAATGGATGCGTTCTGACAGCCTTCAATGCTTCCTACACCGTTCGATGCGAAGTTTTTAAATGCGTATCAGATTACGACCGTTTTGAAAGCAGGAGCGACCTTCGGCGATGTAATTATTATTTGTACAAACTAAGCCCATAGTTGCTCTTTGCTGTAAAAAAAAATGATCATTTGAATTTTAGACTCGAGAGAAAAAATCTTGGGAATATTGTTTATAATTTACAGCTAACATAAAAAAATGCAATAAACCTGAGAACAGTTTGATGTATTGTTCATATCTTACCACCATCTAGAAGAAGTTGGATCCTTCAACTAATTCGAACAAAGGTACCTGAAAAATAGAAAGAAAAAAATTCTTAAAATATTGAGACGATATGTGCATCGTTAACGTTTACGAATATTATTATAGATTTGTTTGATTAAATGCTTCATTAATGATGATCCAATTAACACCAATTTTTTGCGTGCCAAACGTCAATCAACTGTTCATTCTACCCGATAGCAAGAAGTGCAGTCGACTATTATTTAAATACCATCACGCGACCTAAAGCTTAACCAACCCATCATACCCTTCACGAGACCCCAAGCCATCATTATGCCCCAGACAAACATTGCAGCCAGGCAACATATGCCCGTGCGCCGTGCATTTACTTCTATGCCTCTGGCGGTCATTTTTCGAGTTCAATTCCAAGATCAAGGAAAGTGGCTCCATATTTAGAAGTTCACAATTTTCGCTTCCTCGCCTCCTCCGGCGCCGAAGTTCGAAGATCATCAGGCTGGTACACACGAAGTCATCCGTCGCGGGCAATAAACAAAATCCTAGCCAGCGAACCAGTCAAGCCTTATAGCATCTCAGTTGACCGGGCTCATTCGCGTGTCCACTTGATCGACGGATCCGAAGTCATCGTCGCCAATAGCTGCCGACAAAAACATAGCCTGTGTGTATAAATAGCTACTCAGTACAGCGATACAGGGGAAGGTGACTTAAAATACTCCGTGGAGAAAAATAGTTTTGCTGTTTTTTATTCTTGAGGAAGAACCTCTATACTGGCATCGCACCCAGCGATTGAGACATTACCACCATTGTAATATCACAGTTTATAAAGTGGTTTCTAAGCGATGTTATCATTCTAAAATCTTTAATCAATTACTTTTCGTTCTAGAAAGTGTAAGAGACTGTCTTGTTTTTGATGTTTTTTCGCGTTTCCCAAAGCAAGAAGGCAACATAAGACAAAATAGGTTTAAAAACGAGTTAGTGGATGTTTAGAAATATCATTACAGTATGTGTGCAGATTATCCGTACAACAAAATAGAGTTTGAACTATATTTTAGTGACAAATTTAAAAAACAAAAAAACAAAAACACATATTTTTAAATACTTTTCACCATAGTTGAACTTTCTACACGCTTTTGATTTCATGGTGGACCTATTGAATAGCCCATGTTGATTTTCGGACCACCCTAATAAACAAAATGCTCAAAGCAATGTTTAGCTTATCAAAGTGCAACGGCTTGAAAATTAATAGTTTCTCGTTAAACTTCTTCCTTATTCAGGTCGTTTCTGCTACGCGGTTATTTTTATCTGTGTTGAATTTTAACAATTGCTTTTGATTTTCTTCCACAATGTATCTGACTAGTTTGAATCACAAATCGGATAATAATATTAATCTTCGAATCGTTAGTTTATTCAATTTTCCAGTCTATTTATTCATTGCCGTTCTAACTCTTTTTTTGAACCGTATTACCGCAATAATTTTTTACCCTATGAATCAATATGGTCGAAACTCAGGTGTGGTAAAATTCAAGTTATATTTGAGCTCTGGTCAAATTTTCAGCAAAATTGGTTCACACGCAATCGAGATCTAGATCTCCAAAGTTGACCATTTTGTATGAAAAACGGCGAGTGGGCTTTTTATTATCCCGGTCACTGTAATACCGACTAGAACCAAAGTTATGGACAAAATTCAAAAGGGCGCCCACAACCGAATCTCCTCCCCTACTGTGAAAAAAGATAGGACACTGGAGGGTCACGGAATGATTCGGCTACTGCGATTCCGTGAGTAGTACGGAGCTGAAAAGTACAGACAATTTCGTATCACTCATAACGCCTGCTGTGTAATGTAAATGGAGCTGTCACTTTTCCTTACACGCTTACATTAGATTACCTAAAATTACGTTTTTATTTTACCTAAAATTAGGTATTGGATGTTTACTTGAAATATTCGGTAAAAATTAACGATAATTAACGTTAGTTTTTACCGACTTTTAGGTATTTGAAGTTTTCAGGCAAGGACGTTATTTTTTACCTAAAATTAGATTTTTCTTGTGTTTGTTAAAAATATGTTTGCTGCTGCTGATTGCTCAAAAATCTCCGGCTATCGCCATTGCATTTTTCCTGCTGTTGTATTATTTGCATTATTTAGACAATATTTTGCGATTCAAAGCTGATGGTAAGTAGTTGATTGTTTAGAGGCAAATTATCGAGGATAATATAGGAATTTATTTTTATTTACAGAATTCCTGAAAATGGTTTCCATGTGTAATATTCCGCCTGAAACTTTGGGGCGGCTAATCAGTATTGAATTGGCATTCCCACAGTTATTACAAAAAGTCAATCTTCTGGATAGTTATGACAATGTCCCACCCGAAAAACTTTCAGACTGAACCAGGACTCTAACCTAGTCATCTCCAATAAGGTCTGCTAAAATCTGCGTTTTTCTAATTGTTTATTTTATTTATATTGATTTTTACACCTACAGATAAAATCGAGGATAAAATTGAATCAACAATACTCGGTTCACGGCCACGTGCCTCCATCCTCGGTTGCGCGGAACGCCTGCCAAGTCGTTTTTCATTTGGTTTTCCCACAAAGCTCGAACACCGCTAAAGATTGTTTTACTGACACATCATTCGAATTCTCCAAGTGCTTGCAGGTCGTCCTTGAGCAGAGTTAAAGATTCATGTTCGTGGAGGACCACTTAAGAGCCCTTTGTAAATGATACTTTGGATGCGGGCATGAATCTTGTTTGACCATAGTTGTAGAACATGTATTATCCTAAAATTCCGGAAAGCCTCACTTTTCTGGAATGTTTCTTACGGATTTTATTCCCATTTATTTTATAGGGGGTGTTTCGAACGTAAACCCGAAAATACGACCCATTTTAAAATACATAGGAACCGGAATCCAGCGGAAAAGTTTGTCAAGGTATGAGGCTACCGTTAGGGGAAATTCTTGTTGTGCTGCAAATATTCGATCGATAAGAAAATAAAAACATGAATAATTGAATGAAATTTGTTTTTCTTAAAACAAAACACCGAATAAAAACCTAATAATAGGTAATTTTTAACGTTTCTACGAAACCAAAACAAACAACATTAACCTATTTTTCGGTAAAAAGTAACGTCCAGAAATCGGTGATTTTTAACGATCATTCTTGTTCACCAGCATTACCTAACTTTAGGTAATCGATGATTACCTACATTTTAGGTATGTGCACTTTAGTTCGATTATCGGTATTTTTTACCGACTTTTAGATTATCTTAACTAAGCGTGTATGGAAAAATATTACGGAAAAGTGACATTTCTCCCATACACGGTTAGATGACTTTACCCATTAATGGGTACTGTGTTATTGTTGATATTATTCCCACCGTGAAAAATTCACCCATTTTCTTCAAAAAGCGCCACTACTCATTAAAATGGGTAGTGGCACTTTTTCAAGAAAATGGGTGAATTTTTCACGGTGGGAATAATATCAACAATAACACAGTACCCATTAATGGGTAAAGTCATCTAACAGTGTACTGAATCACCTGTCAAATTTACCTTGGTAATTTGATCAAATTTTCCGTAAACCCATTCCGTAAGAGCAGCGTACTAGGCTTTTTTTAAATTTTTTTTAATTTTTTAATTTCAACCGATGGCGCGGATAGCAGTTTGGCTATAAATCAAATATTCTGATAAAATTCGGTCAATCGTTTGGTTATTGATAGTCATCATTTGTTGAAGAAACTGCATATATATTTATTTCACAATTTCGAGAAAGAACAAAAACTGTTTTAGAACAAATTGGCACCGAATCTTTCGATTTGTTCGATACAGATCAATAGTTTTTGGCAAAACTCAACACCCTGGGTACTTCCAGTGCGAAAACTGTAAGCAGTACTCCATAATTGCTCTTCAAAATGCGTGCACAAATGTAGTTTCTTAAACAAACGAAAAAAAAAATCATAGGTTCATTACCAACCATTTTTTTTTTTTCGAGTCAGAATACGATACCGATACCGACGCCATAAAATTATTTGCAGTCGTCACGCGGTTTTGCTTTCAAATGTGAAGTAAATTCCTTTTAATTTAACTTTCGTTTATACATAATAGTGGTCCTTAAAAGGACCGAATAATTTCCAATAATGCTTCTTCCCAGTCACATACAGCTGAAGACGGTAGTTTATCAAGTCACCATGCTGTTGTTAAACATTTTTAGAAAATTTCTGGCAAATCAACTCTCTCTTTCGTGTTAAGTTCTGATCCTAAAAATTACCAACTCATTTGAATAATGTGCGTTTGCAATCCCTAATAGTATGCGAGGAAATTTCACTTTAGTGCTGCGGTCACCGACGACACATTTTGTAAAGCAATTGTTTTCGACGTCCGCGACTTGGGCTTCTACCAGACGAAATTTAATGCATGGATTTCCGCCCTCACGCAGTTGATTGGCATTATGACGAACATTTTCGGGAAATTAATCCTTCTTCTGTGTCAAATTGTGATCCTCCATGAGACAGATTTATTTCTAATGACGCGCCTTTTCAATTCGCAAAATTATACATAAATCTTCAAAAGTATCGTAAGATAAAGGCGCTATTAACAGTAGAAGCATAAGTATTAGAACGCTAGAGGCACTGTTATCCAGTAGAAGCATAAGCAGTAGAACGCTAGTGGCGTTGTAGTCATTTATATGATTTTTCAACAAGCTTCAATTGGGTCCTAAAGCCCTTCCTCATCTATGGTTGCAAATGATAGTGCATCGGTCAAGAATACTTGAACCGATGTTATAAAAAATCTGGTAAAAGTCTAAACCAGTAAAAATAATATTTTTATGTTTAATACATTTTGAGGCAAATATTGGCCTGTGCAACATTTAAGAACGAATCAACCATCAGCCCAAAACGTCAGGCCCATATATTTACTGTCGAAGGTTGAGTCAAGTGCCATGCGGTGTTTTGCTAGTCCTCAAACTCCACTGCAGAGAAATGCTAATAACTTAGCCGGGCAAACTCTAATCTTCTCGCGGTTTTCTGCATAACATTCTGTATCAAATTCTCCAAGATCTGAATGAGTATCATAGTTCTTCATCGTAAGTTGTGTAGTCCAGCTGCAATTCACTGTTTTTGGATGTTTGTGCATACATTTTTTCATATAAACTTCCAACGAGTTTAGCACCGCCCAAACGTTGACCAATTTGGCTGAAATTTTGTACAGAGCATCAGGGCATCAAATAGAACCGAATAAGAGGGCGGCCCATCAAAAAAATTGAACAAAGTTTTTCCCATACTAAGTTGAGCCACCCTACTGCATGATTTTCCTTTGATGGAACGCATCTCTATGAGTACCTAGTTGCTGGTTTCCTTATTGATTTCCGAAATTCAATTTCGCACCAAAAACCTACAAGGAAGTTAGTGGTTTCTTGAGGCAGTGCGAGCACTATCTGGATATTCGACCAAAAGACTACAATAACTGCATCCAGTTTAAGAAAACCGAGTGCCTTCAGAGCCAGTCTAAGCAGTTTCTGCAAATACTGACATAGGCGAAAGGAGATACCTTCGATTTGCTGCTCCAAAATTCATTGTATAGTGCCATCCGACAGACTATTTCTCATAAAGCGTGAATTGTAGCGTCCGAAAATCCGTGTGCCAAAGCGCCTCGGAATTTCAGCCATGAATGCAATTATTCTCCTTCAAGTTACAAATCCGCCCAGCCCGTTGCTGGGGGCATGGAATGGAGTGTGATGCTCTCTATTAATAAACAATGTGCACTCGCTTGACTGTGGATATACAACAGTAAAGCACATATGAAGATTGAACAAATCAAACATCCGAAGGATATTCAATTTGCAAAAAAGAGCTAACCGCGGTGGAGGTTGGTTCTCGGATTCGTGCTGTGCATATGCAAAGCCAAGATATTTAACACAAAAATGGTTTTCGTACGGCCGAGTTGCCGAATAATATGCAATTAATTGCAATCGAAGGGTCCAAGCGTAACAGCTTTTCGCGATCGGCTTCGAGAACGTGGGTTAGCATTTCCAGGTAATTAGAAATCCATTTTTGTATCGTAAATCCACCACGATGCAAAAGCTATTATATTTGATGCATTGGACACCTGAAAGAACGTCATCCTCATAACAGCCCACTCGCACTATTTTAGCTGCAACTGGAAATTTGATTTCTTCATCGAAGTGACATTTTTACATTGGAGCAATTGGATGGCATTCAAAAGTTTCCGGTGCAAGCACATCAACTACTAGAAAATGGCAACATCCGAGTCAAAGCTAGCTAGCGTTGCATGTTGCATGTTGACGATGGATGTTGCAACGACTACGCGCACGACTATGGGTGGAGCCATAGTAAAACAGCGCAATGCGACGCGACACTGCAATTTGACAGTTCATTGATAATATTTGTTATTCCTTTGATACTTGAGTTGCGTCGCATCATATGTCACGATTACTCTGGCGGCCACCTCAGGCCCTTTTGAACGTGTTTCGTTTAGCATGCAGAACGACCGCGCGATCATCGAAATATTCTGTTCTGCGTTGTGCATGTGAGTAAATCAATTCGCAAGTAAAACTTAAGTGCAGGTGCGATCGTTTTTCCCTTAGCACGCAGAAAGATCGCGCAATCATCAAAATATGTTTTTTTTTCATTGTGCGCTCGTAAGTCAATTAAATAGTGCGCATTCGATTGTGCTTTTGTTTGACTCTCGATCAAACTACACGCTACACTCGCCATACATTTTACCAAAACGAACCCTGCCACACTCCCTATTCCATATATCCAACATCCCAGTGATTTCTCGTGGAAGTGCAGATGACTCGTCGGCTTCCGTCAAAGCGAATATCACGTCAACAGTTTCGTTCGGACACGGCCGACGCTGGTATTGTTTGAATTTGGGTCACCAGTTCTTACACATTGTAGATGAAGTTAGTCCCAAACAGCATCTGTTGGTTCTCTGTTTAATTACACACGCTTAAAGTCATTCACACAATTTTGTGTTTCGTTTACACGAAATGGGCCTAACCTGGAACAACACATATTAGGAGTAACCGCCATGTTACTCATTTTAGTGTAATAAGGCAAAGACAAAGGTGCTGTTTGAACGAGATGGCGCCACAACATTTAAAGTAAAATGAATTTCCTTGTATGGACAAATCATCCGTTCTCATTAACTACGCATCGCATCAATATGAAACCTAGGTCAAAAAGCAACAAATAATTTTTAGATTTTTTGTTCCCACGACTTGTTTTACAGTTCTAAACAATAAAAGAGATTTCAATGTACCTCCATACTAAATTCTAGCTGTATACTTTCAATTTCTTCAAGACTGTTCTCCACCTCGTGTGTGTGGAAGGAACATTGAAAGCTTACGATATCGAACAGCAGATGTCACTAGTGTATATGCAATATTACATTGATACAAACACACAGCAACACCACCTGTCGCCTGATAATGGAAATATTGCAATTATACCGTCAGGTGTAGTGGTTGTTGTTAAAATATTTAGGAAGAGCCTCAAGCGGAATTTTTGCTAGAACGCAACTGACGATCTCCTATTGACGGTTAACGATTTCCGATGAGTTCATTTCACAAAGTGAGAGAGCGGTCGAAAAACGGACCTAACCTCAATTATATTTTTTCATGTAAATTGAAAATTATCGCAACATTGTTATACTATTTCAGAGGAGTCTCCATTTGTTTCGATATGACGAAACTAAAGTGCGATGTTTATAGTTGCACATTTTAGATGTATCGTATCGAAACATGACGAAATCCACAGAAAAAGTCATTTTCGTTGCGATGCATGCCGGACGCAACCGCCATCATGGCGATCAAAATGGACCTGAAAGAGAAAAAGACATTACACAGCGACTGTGCACGTCCTACACATAATTTTCACACAGATTGCTATTCTCTCGTGTCATCGTCGTCATGTGTGAAAATGATTCATGCGATGTGTAATTTACTTTAAGCGTGCAGCTTGCCAGGCAATAACGAAGTAGCCACCGTGGACGGCCAGTTATGCTCATGCAACTGGGAATATAATTTCTTACTCGTCACATAGCTGGTTAAGACAGCTGGATAATCCAGGGTTCCATCAATTTCTCGGCAACGGCCTAATACTTCGTATTCTTGTATGAATGCTTCGTAATGCTGCTTCAAGTTTCGATCTCTCAGAAGCTAATTTTCCATGCCAAATACCGGTGAAATGCCAGATAACGATTATCCTTCAACTTGTGGACATCTTCTCGAAAGGGTAACTGCACAACGTAACGTCCAGCTGATTCGATAATGAGTATTACGGAACGTATCCTCACACTCATTTTGCTCGTTCTCTTGCCCAAGGGTATCGGCGATTGCTTCCAGTTCCCAAAACTTCTTCACTACTTCGCCTAACGAATTCACAGATGCGGAATGCATTAGTTGCACTGGATTGACGATACTGCTATCTATTTCACCAACTACTACAATAAAATTGCATGAGAATTTATGGTTTAGCACGATAAACTTAATGGTAAATAGTTCTTATACAATAAAAAATAGGGGTTGTTGTGTATCTTTACTATAATTGTATACACAAATCATAAAGTATTTCAATGGATTAAACCATACAAGGCGCTGTAGATGTTTATTGGACTCCCCAAGTGGGTATCATGGAGCTCCGGCAAACCATCAGCAAAACGAATATGACTTCTGTTTTGAAGGTCGACAAACTTCGAGGCACCTATGAGCGTATCAATACGATCAGGTATGAAAAACTCGAGATCAGTTAAGGGAATCCTTGCTGGAATCGACCACGTGAAAACATCAATTCTTGTTGAGGAAATGGTTCCAGTAACCTTGGGCACGACGAGGCACTCAATGATGACAGAAAATTCAGAGGACCTGGACGAAACAGAAACATTTAGCTTTTCTCGGGCGTATAATTTGGCTTCTTCAACTCAAGTAACCGAAACGTTACCCGATTAGCGGGGTACAGACCATTCCTTCTGGCAGGCATCATACTTATGACCCACTATCCAATAAGGTGCGGCAGGCTACCGCATTACCACTGATATCACGATTACTAAGGCAGGTCTTTACACCTTGGGAATTGTTACACCAACATGAAGTATTGTGGGCTGTTGACGTGGTGAGTTTGGGTGCATCACTTGCTTCCAATAAACTCATTCGTGAAGAAGCGTATGGTCTCGCTTATTGCATTTCACGCAAGTTTTTTTGGAAGACCTATCGATAACTTGATTGCCCCATGTTCAGTGTAGTGCATCTTCAATTGTTTTCGTAATACTTTAAGTAAAGTCTTTGAAGGTCTTATTCAAAATGCTTTGTAAGCCTCATCCCAGCCATTGCCGTTAGATTTTCAACACGATTTTGTAAAAAAGCGACCGAGAACATCGATGTCTTGCGCAAGTTTGAATTCCAATGGAATTAAAGCTCGAAATCAACTACGGATTATTCCAACTCATCCATAACTTTTTGGTAGGTGATTTCGGTTTGTTTGGCAATTGATTTTATGAATTTTGAGATTTTGAGTTTTCTTTTTAACACTGATTTAAGCATAAACAGTCTTGCTAGATTACTGCGAAATCTAAACCATATTCTAGGGTAAGGGAGGTATTTTGAACCACTTTAGAAGATGGACGAACAATTTTTCGAATAAAAGTTGGATTTTGTAATAATTCTTGATCAATTCCCTACGAAACTAAAAAGTGGTGAATGCTAGGTAGGATTTGTAGGTAGAAATGTTTGTAAATCCCTCCGAAAGAACCAAAATATCATAAATTCTGAAGATATGTGAGATTTAATTTTGGACCACCTGTTTTTATTTTGAACCACCTATTTAACATATTTTGGACCACTCGAGTAATTTTGATTTGCTTGTAAAGTTATGTTACTATGATCCCCATCATTTTTGACGTTTCATCCTTAAAGTTTTTGTTAAGCAATACATTTTTAAAAGCACTCAAAAGCGTAGAACAATACCAATAGCTGAGGGTATTCAAACTAATCAATTTCAATAAAAGCATCAATACAGCATCTTTAAAGCAAAACCAACGAGCGGCCGTGATGTATGCACCTGGTCACTCCTACCCTGCCATATTTTTTATGTAGTTTATCGATCTGTTTCATTTGCGTCCTTGATAGTAGTGAGTTTGCTCGGTTCTTCCTTGCTCCTTGCGCATTCTTTTTCCAAACGAAACATAATCGTAGAACACGGAACTCTGTTCCATTGGCAAGCAGCACGGACGGAGAGCTCTAGCAAAGATTGGTTTTTGTCATGGAGCTTTCTTAACTATTTTCGTATGGAAATAATGAAAACAGTTACATGTTGGTTCAATAGACATTTTTCAAGGACTTACATCAATGAACGGTAATTTATAAATTCGGTATGAACTAGAGAGGTTTGAAACTAGAGAAATAAATGATTGGTAAAACAAAAGTTTCTATTATTATTGTTTTCATTTAAGAGGCTTTCAGCTCTTGGCTGGCTCACCTCTGGTAGCAAAAAGGCAAAAGTTTAAGAGATCTAGAATAAAAAAGGAGATATGTCGAAAATATGTTCGGTTCAATGAAAAATTAACCTATTTTGGACATGCCTCAAAATACTGTTTTTAAACTTGGAATGTTTTGCTCCAGGTCTGAAACTGCTTCAATTAGGTTCTAATAGGTGAACAACATTATTCACATGTTTTCAATCTATGTACAAATAAACTTACAGCTTTTGAAAGTTGAATTCCATTTTATAATGTCGTCTTGGTTTTGGTCTAATCTAGCCGGAATGGGTAAATACGTGAAAATATTATTAATAATGGTATAGCCATTTTTATAAAAAACAAATGTTGGAAATACCTTATGGATAGTTTCTTTTTGCAATAAAATTTAAATGTTGCATGTTTTATTTTGTTTTGTATGATATTAATGCAAAATTCAGCTAGGTGGTCCAAAATATGAGCCCGGTCCAAAATACAGCCGTTACCCTACTGGAAATGATTTCAAATTACAATATCCAGTATCTCCAATAAAATATTACAATTAAAGATTCTATGTAACTGTATTGATTTAAGCCAAACGGAGCGCTTTATACCCATATTCCCCCCACAGCATGAGCACACGAAACACCTCTGCGCCCCATCGATCGCTGCCGTCCATCGAGTAAGCAACAACAACAGGCAACATTGGACGCGGAAAATAAAGCCTCTACAAGGATCATGCGCTGACCGCTAAAAATCTTGACTCTACCCTAAAAGGAATGATTTTATCTTCTACCTCACTCAGCTCTCCGTTCCTTTGCCCAATGGGTTGTTCTGGGTTTCTAGCTGCGAGGTGCTCGTATGAGTAACTCATTTCTATAGAATAGTCGAACAATAATAGTGCACAGAAAAATCGAGTACCAGTTACTTTTACAGATTATTTGGTTCATTATATAAAAATGTTGACTCATCTATTAGAAAGGACCACTTGGAAAACTATCAAATTTTTGCAACAATACAGATAAAAATGTAAATTTTAGCAGCTTTTTTCATATGTTTTGTCTAAGCAACGGTAATTTTTGTAGTAATTGCCGATTCTAAAAATGAAGCTCTAGACGCAGTTCAGCTGTTATTAATTGAGGATTTTATATGGCAGTTCAATATCAAATTTTCAAAACGACTCATCTGCTATTGTTAACAAAGATTCAAGCGCCGATTTGGCGAATATGATGACAAATCCATGCAAACCAACACCATCAAAAGGTAGCAGAAGCCTTCACCTACGCGTTGATGGTGTAAGTTTGCGTGGGAATGCTATCAGATTCGTCAAATCAACGTTTGAATCTTCGTTTATAAAACCAGATAAGTCGTTTTTAACATTTCTAGCATGATTTTTGAAAACGTCGTATGTCCAAATGAGAGACTCTCTCTCATTACGCTCTCTTTCACTAATATCGAAGCTAGTTTTGCATTTATTACAATATTTTCACTTAATAAAGAATTAAAAAAAAAAAAGAAAAAACAATATTTTCACCTCAGCACGCTAGACAAAGCTATTTTCTTCAGATCTATGTGAAAAAATCCAATGTAAATGTTAGTATGGCTTCGTAATAATCGAAAGAGAAAATAAACAAAGAGAGCCTCTCTTTTGGACTTACGACGTGTTCAAAAATCACTTGAGATTTGATATTGAGATCATAAATTTGTTGCATACCGTTATCGGGAGTGACAATAGGTTAAATAGTGAGAATGAGTCACTATTTCAACAACTTAGAATGCTTGTAGAATAGGGTGAATGTATCTGAGGGCAAGAAAACTAAATTATATAAGACCTTTTTGAATGATTTTGTTTTCCGATCTCCAGATGGTCGGTGAGAATGATAGCCCATTGTCACCTCCAATGACAGTACTGTATGTTACGAATACGCGCAACGCTACACAAAGAACTTGCATCCAGGATCCCCAGAATGAGATTAGATTATTCAATCATTGAGATCGTTGTTCGTGTCCCTAAGTAAACTAAATGCCCGTTTCGAGTTTCCCATTTATTGTCGATGACGAATCTTACTGGCTTCTTACCCGCAGTTACTGTGCATTTTTGCATACACTCATTTATTTTCACTCGGCGTTTTAAATCGACGATGACCGTCATCACAATTTTGATGTTAATGGCGTGTTGTAAATCACTAGGTTTTGACTTTATGGTGATCCTGATAGTCAGGTTAGTAAAACGGCTACAGACAATAATTGATTGCCTATCGTTTGGTTTGCTTTATTTGATATGAACTATGAACTATGAAACCATAATAAAAACTATAGTTGATTCGAATCGATATTTTTGATAATTTAGTAATGAATTCAGCTGCTACGGATCTTAGTGTGCAGCGATCCTTGCAAAAATTTTACCTCGACCTTCAGACACTACTACAGATCAGCAAATCGACGTTCACACACTGACAGTGTTGCACCCCAAACCTGTCATACGATCAGCCCAACCATCGGAATCACGTTCTCGAGGCTTGCCGCCCCGGCTCAACTGGTTTCGTTGCCGCCGAGAACTCTCAGCCGTTGCCGATTCTCGTCGGAAAGAAGAAGAAAGGATTTCCACACCGCTCCGGTAGCGCAATCTTCTAACGTTTAGTCTAAGTCCGGAAAGTGATTATTCATCGACCGATCGATCATTTCCGCCCTCGCCGGTATCGATTATCGTCACCGGGAGCCTATTTATGGCCCATAATTAAAACAGGTGCAATCTGTTCGCAGTTTTTATGCTGTTGTTATTGTCGGGCTCACACGCACGCTCGTCGATGAGGAGACGCAGGGGAGAGCTGGGACAACTTGTACAACAGTGGGTAAAATATATAGCCGTGACAATGCATGCGGTCGCGCGCGAACTTGGCCGCGTAAATAAATGCCTGCAACACAGCCACATACCTACTTGAATGAGCGGGCCATCAAATCGATCGATTCGGTGAACGAGCGGCCCATTCAAACGATCACATCAGCTGCTGGTCTCGACCCGGACCCGTGATGACAAACTGTGATCACCTTGTCGGTTCCGCAAGTTATGGAATTTCGTTAATTGAATTATTGGGCAGCAACATCTACGACAGTTTCGACAATACGATGTTAATATGACATTACAAAATCAGATTTTTTCTAACTCTTAAGTACGGTGAATCTTAAACCATGATGTGACTCCGAATGATATGCTAACAGTATATTCGAGGTAGGGGAACTGTTCCGATCTCCATCTCACTGTACATATATCCATCTCATCGCTAAACAAAGAAATACGGCACCAAATTCGTCGCTTCTTTTTGTCAACATGCGTGCTTACTGCTGAAAGAAATCCCAAAAATAATAAACAAACCAATTTTCCTTCCATTGCTTTGTTTTTGATGGGACGGAAATAGGAGCTATGAGATGAAGTGGCGAACCGTTCCCCTACTTAAAATTGTGTTCAAGTACATTGAATTTTCACTGGTCTAACGAAACTTTTAGCATGGAGCTTCACTAAATTCTTTGTTTTATAAAGGTATCAATGATTTTAATTCGATGTCTACACATATCAAACGTGCAACGACATTATCACAGTTCAAGAGACTTTGTGTTTCACACGTAAAATCTGACTTTTAAGCAGCTACCTACTTAGTAGACTTTAAAAAAAAAATTGAATCTTGACGAAGTTTGATCTACGGATATTTTGTTTGGACAATTCTGTTTTTCAATAACTGAGGCACTGATAAACTTTTTTGTTCGTCTCGATGATGATGATGGATTTTATATTTATTGACGTAATTGTAATTTGACCTCTTTCATCTGTAGTCTACAAAAGTTTGAGTCTCGCACGCGTGAAGCAGGTATGAATGATTTTTTTTTAATTTATGTACAGACTTGCGCTTTTTCAGCTGTTTGAATGATTCTGCGATTTACTAATGGGCTATCTAGTAGAGTTTTGTTTCCGCGGTTGATACCGAAACTTTTGTTATCGCCGGAGCGGTAACACAAGTTTTTATTTTGTTGACAACGACGTAGTTTATTAGCTTATTATTGATGCTTACGAGGGGCTATCGTTACTTGTAATAACATGAAACGCGATTCTGGGTGAAACTTTTAAAATCTTTGCGAGAGGTATCACAAATTTTGCATTTTTATGAACTCGAAGCATCGCTACTGATGCTTATGAGAATCTGTGGATCAAATAAACAGTTCTTTTTACAATTCATAATTTCGCTGGATAGTAATGGAAAGTTATGAAATTTATATCTGTGATGGTAATCAGGTTTTTGCTTTGTTTCGCAAATCTGATTAAACTATTGTTAAATTAAATTCATTTTATTATCTTAAAGATAAATCGTCTAGCTCAAACCTTTGTAGGGGTATGTGGCGGGACCATCATCATCATCATTTTCGGATTCAGTTCTACACGGATCCGCGAAAGAACTCACTTTACAGTTCCTTTCACTCAAATCCGCCCTTGCGTGGAAGAAGCCAAAAATAAGTAAAATGCGAAAAAATCTGGTGAGTACTTTGCCTTTACTCCTGTGTTGAATTTTCACCCACTATGAAGTTTCACCAACTCAAATTTATGTTATTTTCACTCACTCGAGACTATGGTGAAAACAACTCAAATTTGGCTTCTTCCACGGAACAGCATACGACGATGCAGCTCTCTTTGTTTATAATATCATTCATGAGAGAGAGTGAGAAAACTACCTAATATTGAGTTAAAAATTTGAACTTCGTACTCAAAGTTGAGTTCTTTAAACTTTTTTTTTAGGTTCTTTATTGTTTCTGTGTATGTGGACAAATTACATTATTCATTTAAAACGTGTTCAGATTTCAGATAATTTTTCAATTTGTAGAATGTACATAAATGGTCGGGGACCTTAATTAACATTATCACCAAAGATGATGATTATGGTGGTAATATTATAGTTCGTACATATTGATAGAAAAAATCTATTGTTTTGTCATATATGGAGGAATTAATAGTAGTAAGTTTTGAATAAAAAAACCTGATTAATCCACCTAGCGGTGATGGTGCCTTTCTCGTGCATTATAAAAATAGTATTTTGGCCATTACTTTTGAGCCCCTAGTCCGATCTGGCCAATTTTCAATAGGACACAATGGGAGAGTATTCTGCGTCGAGTGCAACATGTTGCGAGTAAATCGGTTAAGGATAAGTGCCTGAAAAATGAGTGATATTTTTTTACTCCTTTTTTTTGATAAAAAAAAGTGGTATTTTGGCCAAAACTTCCGAGCCCATAGTCCGATCTGACCAATTTTCAATAGGAAACAATGGTAGAGTATCCTGCGTCGAATGCAACTTGTTGCGAGTAAATCGGTTAAGGATAAGTACCTGAAAAATGAGTGACATTTTTTTACTCATTTTTTCTATAAAAAAGTGGAATTTTGGCCATAACATCCGATCCCATAGTCCGATCTGACCAATTTTCAATAGGAAACATCGGTAGAGTATCCTGCGTCGAGTGCAACATGTTGCGAGTAAATCGGTTAAGGATAAATGCCTGAAAAATGAGTGACATTTTTTTACTCATTTTTTTAACAAAAAAAGTGGTATTTTGGCCATAACTTCCGAGCCCATAGTCCGATCTGACCAATTTTCAATAGGAAACAATGGTAGAGTATCCTGCGTCGAATGCAACTTGTTGCGAGTAAATCGGTTAAGGATAAGTACCTGAAAAATGAGTGACATTTTTTTTGGGTGGGGTGCGCACAGACACACACACACACACACACACACACACACACACACACACACACACACACACACACACACACACACACACACACACACACACACACACACATACACACAGACATCACCTCAATTCGTCGAGCTGAGTCGATCGGTATATAACACTATGGGTCTCCGGGCCTTCTATAAAAAGTTTGTTTTTGAAGCGATCATATAGCCTTTACCGTATACTTAGTATACGAGAAAGGCAAAAAAAGATAGAAAACTCACAATCTCATTGGTCTGGCACTTCGTTATTCGGCGGTATTCGGTAATATGTCAGTACATAGCCACTTGATATACATCCATATGAGATATTTCTATGAAATGTAAGTTTTTCCAGGTGCGATGATCTTACCATCTCACTTTCTAATTGTATAGATGTCGACTAATTATATGATAGTATGTAACAAGAGATTATTCATATTTCTTCTTATTGGCATTACATCCCCACACTGGGACAGAGCCGCCTCGCAGCTTAGTTGTTCATTAGGCACTTCCACTGTTATTAACTGCGAGGTTTCTAAGCCAGGTTACCATTTTTGCATTCGTATATCATGAGGCTAGCACGATGATATTTTTATGCGCAGGAAAGTCGAGAAAATTTCCAATCCGAAGATTGCCTAGACCGGCACCGGGAATCGAACGCAGCCACCCTCAGCATGGTCTTGCTTTGTAGCCGCAAGTCTTACCGCACGACCTAATATTTACGAGATTTTAATCAGCCGTACTGCGTTTGGGAAACATGGGCTAAAACGACATAAAAATCAAAACGACTCGAAGAAATGTATCGTACCTGTCGATTATTCACAACTTCAATGGTAATTGGTGAAGCAAAAACCGTGTAAGCCCAAGTCCTGGTGTTAGGTGGGACGCTAAACAGCCCTGACACGACGGCCCTCCGACGAGACAGGAGGTTTGCGCAAGCCCAATAAGCCGCCTGAAAAATCAATCATTACGAACAATATAAGAGATAATGCGACTCGATATAATCGGCAAAGACCTAGGTGACGAATACAGGATCACGATTGGAAGCTTGGAACATGGAATTGCAAGTCGCTAGGTTTCGCAGGTTGGGACAGGATGATCTACGATGAATTACATCCCCGCAACTTCGACGTCGTGGCGCTGCAGGAGATTTGCTGGACAGGACAGAAAGTGTGGAAAAGCGGGCATCGAGCGGCTACATTCTACCAAAGCTGTGGCACCACCAACGAGCTGGGAACCGGCTTCATAGTGCTGGGTAATATGCACCAACGCGTGATTGGGTGGCAGCCAATCAACGCAAGGATGTGCAAGCTGAGGATTAAAGGCCGTTTCTTCAACTATAGCATCATCAACGTGCACTGCCCACACGAAGGGAGACCCGACGACGAGAAAGAAGCGTTCTATGCACAGCTAGAGCAGACATACGATGGATGCCCACTGCGGGACGTCAAAATCGTCATCGGTGACATGAACGCACAGGTAGGAAGGAAGGAAATGTATAGACCGGTCATCGGACCGGATAGTCTGCACACCGTATCGAATGACAACGGCCAACGAAGCATAAACTTCGCAGCCTCCCGCGGAATGGTAGTCCGAAGCACCTTCTTTCCCCGCAAAAATATCCACAAGGCCACATGGAGATCACCTAACCAAGAAACGGAAAACCAAATCGACCACGTTCTAATCGACAGTAAATTCTTCTCCGATATCACGAACGTCCGCACTTACCGCAGTGCGAATATTGAATCCGACCACTACCTCGTTGCAGTATGCCTGCGCTCAAAACTCTCGACGGTGTACAACACGCGTCGAAGTCGGACGCCGCGGCTTAACATTGGGCGGCTACAAGACGGTAGACTAGCCCAAGAATACGCACAGCAGCTGGAAGTGGCACTTCCAACGGAAGAGCAGCTAGGCGCAGCGTCTCTTGAAGATGGCTGGAGAGATATTCGATCCGCCATTGGTAGCACCGCAACCGCTGCACTTGGCACGGTGCCCCCGGATCAGAGAAACGACTGGTATGACGGCGAATGTGAGCAGTTAGTGAAAGAGAAGAATGCAGCATGGGCGAGATTGCTGCAACACCGCACGAGGGCGAACGAGACACGATATAAACAGGCGTGGAACAGACAAAACTCGATTTTCCGGAGGAAAAAGCGCCAGCAGAAAGATCGAGACCATGAAGAGACGGAGCAACTGTACCGTGCTAATAACACACGAAAGTTCTATGAGAAGTTAAACCGTTCACGTAAGGGCCATCGGACCATCGGCAATCGGACGACTGCGATGGGCCGGGCACGTAGCCAGAATGTCGGACAGTAACCCGGTGAAAATGGTTCTCGACAACGATCCGACGGGCACAAGAAGGCGAGGTGCGCAGCGGGCAAGGTGGATCGATCAGGTGGAAGATGACTTGCGGACCCTCCGTAGACTGCGTGGTTGGCGACGTGTAGCCATGGACCGAGCCGAATGGAGAAGACTCTTATATACCGCACAGGCCACTTCGGCCTTAGTCTGAATAAATAATAATAATAATAAGTAATGTTCATGGTTTACGAATTGTATCTGTACAAATCAGATGTTCCAAGTTCTCCATATCATTTTAGAGTTTACAATAATTGATCTACCAAAACAAGTAGGGTCGATACAAAGGTAGTAGCAATTCATTATGTTCATATAAGCGCCTTGGCCATGCACATGATTTACGATATAGATATGTCGAAGTCGAATGCCTAAAGTGTGATTTTTTTAGCCCTGCAGGAACATTGTTGTTGCGTTAAAAAGCTGTTATAGTTTGAAAGTACAATTCGAGTCCGATATTGACCCGAACACGTTAATGAATGAACACAATAATGTAATAGTGTTTGCATACCATCGCTATAGCTTATGGTATTTTTAATTATGGTTCTCTACCTGACTGCACTACCATTGAAGGCTGCAAGACACGATGTCCGTGTGGCGACACTAAACAAGAATAGTCAACAAGTGATAACACCACGACAGAATATGTCTTCGGTTCCCATCTCAGTGCTTATGGCTTAAGCCCACCCATCGCTTCAAGATAACATATCCGATGGGAGGGACTTCTTCCGCAAAAGAACTTGAAAACGAAATTGAATCTTTGATAAAGTACCTGCATGTAGAGGTGTGCGCCGGTCTGAAAATCGTCGGCAGCGGCGTTTGTCGTAATTTTAGTCGGCGGCGGGCATTAGGCAACAGGGCATTAGGCTGAAAAAACAGTTTGGCCAAAATGGTCGCTTGGCCGATAATGGCGTTTGACCGAATAGATCATTTGGTCGAAAATCTCGTTTGGTAGAAATGGTCTTTTGGCAGAAAGTGACATTTGGGTCGAGAATGTTTTTTTTCTGTCAAACAATCATTCGACCAAAAGACCTATTCGGATAAATGACTTTTTCGGAAAAAATGACTAGTTCAACCGAACGACACTTTCGGCCGATGATCCATTTCGCCTAAATTTTTTTTATTGTCTTTATTAATGAGGTTTTCGGCCCTAGACCGGTTCACCTCATATTTCGCCTAAATGATCCTTTCTGTAAAACGACCATTTCGGCCAAACGGCATTTTCGGCCAACTGAGCTATTCAGCCAACCGACTTTTTTAGCCAAAGGGTTAGGCCGAACGACATAAGTGCATAGACAGGTTTGTATTAAGATGGAAAATAGTCGAGATCCGGGTTTGTGCATTGTGCGGTCGGTGAGTAAATAGATTAGTGCAAGATTGGACGCGTTCGTAAAAGGACGCAACATATTTGCGAAATCCGGGTTTGCTCATTGTGCGGTTAGAGAATAAATACATTAGTGTATGATTGGACGAGTTCGTATTAAGACGCAAAATAGTCGCAAGATCCAGGTTTGTGCACTGTGCTGTGGGAGAGTAAATAAATTAGTGCAAGATTGGACGCATTAGCATTAAAACGCAAAATAGTCGCGAGATATGGGTTTGTGACCTTTTTCTCGTCGAGCGCAGCGAAGGTAATAAATTGATTAGTGTTTGGAGGATCATGTGTAGTGTTGCGCGTAGTTTCCATTAAATTGCGATAATCCACGGTTTACATATGTCACTGAGCATGTATTGTGTAGAGCACATGATCCGACATTCTTGTGTTTTGTGTGGTCGAAAAGTAAATCAATTGGTGCGTGTTTGACCGTGTTCCTGCTCGGTATGCAGGTAGTTAGTTTGTTCTGCTTTGTGCGGCCAAATAATAGTTCGTTAAAATCATTGTGTAAAAAAAACGTCACTTATCAGAGTTAATCCAGATCCAACGAAACTGATAATCCTTCCTGTAGTTTTCATGGAGACGCAGAGATAAACACGATAGGTGGCAAAAGCCACCTACTAATATTCCTTTCGTCTTCGTAACTGATTACGAGGACGTGGTCGGCACCGTTATTGCTCATTTGAACATTTGCGCACTGAGAATGCTTGAAAAATCCCAGTCAATCATTCAGTTGATTCTTTGTGCAATTTCACTGATTCTGATAATTCACCAAAGATATAGTATACACACTTTAATTTTTTTCGCCGAGATCTCAGAATTTTTATTGTTTATTTTCCCGAGGTGGGCACCGCCGAGTTTCAGCAAACATGATTTTTGCCGAAATCTCAGTAAAAGTGACGTTTCGGTTGCTGAGATACGGTAAATATTTTGCTGAAAATCAGTAATAAACGAAATTTTCTGCCGAGATTCAGTTTTTAAATTTACTGAGCTACAGCGGTGCCCGATTTTGCCGAGCTTGAAAAATAAAAATTTAGTGTGTATGTATAGTCAGTCGAAGTTAAAGCTAAGCTATGCTAGCAAAGGGTTCGGCCAAACGACATTTTCTGCCAAAAAGCTTCAGGCAAGATGGGCTGCAAAACGGTCTTTCTCCCTTTAATTTTTCTTTATCTTAACGGGAAATTCTTTGGGTTTCCCACTAGAAATATGTCTCAGTTTTTACGGAGCGCTTTTCGAAATTTCAACGGAGAAATGTATGGAATTTTCAAGGAAATCTTTGGCATTTTTACAAAAACAAAATTTGGGGGCTCAACGTGATGCTGTGTTGCCGTAATCTGAAAAAGTGACGTATACGCCATTTTACAAAAATGGTGCAAACGAGTAGTACTCATCGAGCAGTTTAACAGAAAAATGGAAATCATGTAGGTTGTAATTTGGCGTATACGTCACTTTTTCAGATCTGCCGTAATGTGGGGATATCAATCGGGAAATTCTAAAGAAATCCCATTCAATCCTTGGAATTTCCTGTGGACTTCTGGAATCCTGTGAACTGCGGGGGGGATAAATTATAGATCAGTGGCGTCACAAATTTTAAACGTGGGTGGCGGGCTAGCGTGGCGCGCGGCGCACGCCTCTACTGGCATGTTACATGTTAGAAGCTTTTAGAGCAACTTTGACAAAATCTCATGATGGCTTTATTATAGGAATGTCTTGTAGAAGACTACATAATGAAATTTGTAGTAAAAATCAGAAGGGTTATGTACAAGACACAACCGCCCAACGTAAACTACGTAAGGCAGTTTTGCTCATTGAGAATTGTAGTGCCATCATGCATGAATATTTTTAGAAAATTTATTTGATTACTTATGTCACTGGTTTCGAACAAAACTAGCGTATCTTAAGATATGAAAATTGTTGGATACGACAATTGTTTAAAAAATTTACTATGAAAACCCAAATTTAGTCCTCAATGGTAATGATGCCTTTCTTGGATCCGAATTGCCTACATTTGGGTTTTGAAGCATTTGATGAAATATTTCAATAGAAGAAGCCCTAGGGAAGCATCCTCTTTTCCGTTTTTAACATTTATTATTCAGAAACATTCCAATCATAGGCATATCTTGTTTTTCGTGCATCACTAGAAATCATAAAATGTCAATCATGCGTTGCGTTGCGTTGCGTTGTAACGGAGTATTTCGTAGATTGCATACTGATAGCTGTCATGTATATTCTTTATCTTTCTTACCCCAACTGCTTATGGATTACTATTTGGGAATTAATAGCAACCCAATTGGAGGTCCAAAATGATAAAACATGAAAGCTACCAATACTGGCTACGCCCATCTTCTCCGTTACAAGGGAAGGGAAGGAAATGATGATATGACATCTACTTAAAGAGAGGCCAGCGACTCACCGACGCCCTCATAGATGTCAAGGAGTTGGATGGTTGGAAGGGAATATAGTCTAGGAGTATCATCATAAGCAAATGATATGATAAGATTGAATACACGTTGGGAATGACCATGCTAAGAAATTTATGTCACTCCATTGATGATTTTGCTGGGATGGGGCGAATCTATTAAACTTGCCCTGGCTAATAAGCCTAGGTTTAAGCGCCATTGATCGCTCTCTGAAACGAGAAAGTAAAATATTTAAATCCCTTCCCCCTTTTTGTTTCTAATTGAAATTGTTAGGGAAATATTGATATCTGTATATGTATTTGTAATGAGCGAGATTCAAACATGTAACTAGACACGTAGTGCATCATGAACGTCACATCACCGCGAACATGCGTACTAATGTACAAACTGAGTGAAAGAAAGTAATATTCAAGGCTGACATTTACCGGAAAATTGAATATTAGATGCAGATAATGCTTATATGGAAATCCGTTAGTATCAATGGGCTACTACACAACTGCTCAAGTATGACTGTTACGAAGAGCAGGGCTTAATGCGAGTAATTCGATGTTAAGTTACTTGAGTTTGTCAATTACATTTGGATATTTTTTGATTGATTTTGATTACCAATCAATGTCACATGGAATTAAGTAAGTATAATACATAAAGACCATGATGTCAGATGGATAAAACAATAAATAAAGAAATAAAGAGAGGAAAACGGAAAAAAATAGTCTGAATTATAATAATGTTTGTACATGTTCCATTAAGCTAAATGTGTAGAACAAGTAAGATCTACACTATTTATATGGATTTCACGAATGGATAAAGATATGGATTTTGCAAATCAAATTCGGTCTACAGAAATTGAAAGCTCTAGAAAAATCGTTTACGAAATTAGTACTCCAATTTACACTCATGTTCACCCTTATTTATATCGGAACAAACTCACCGAATCCATTCCAACAGTGGAGCTCCATCCAATTTATCATCGACAAATTCATTTTGGACGTATTTTGGGATGCTGCAATGGTTGGGCTCATATTGAAATTACTGGAAGAAACACGGCTGAGGTTTGTTCTAGACTTGGCTTCCGAACAACCGTTTCAGTGCTTCCTCGTTTACACCTAGAAGTACCGCTTGCCATTCCGTAGTAGTTCTGAATATAGTTAATCACAACTCCGGGAAATTTTGCGGTCAACCGGGAGGTTCTCTCACTCGGGGGTGTACGCATCGTTGGTGATTTGTATATCGTACTCGTTTGTTGCTTCATAGATCCAGAAGTTGCGCATCGATGGACCTCTATTTTCTTCAATTTAGCTATGGTTGTCATATGCAAAATTTAATACACAAAGAAGACACTTGACGTCTGTGAAAAAAACGACCAGTTACAACCGCAGCTTACTTCGATCTCTCTAGAAATCATAAAATGTCAATCATGTACCAAAACCCAATTAATTTGGTTGTGGTGCGCGCGAGTAGTAAACGTTGCGGACGGGAAAAGATAGTGTGTGTGTTATTACATTCTAACTCCTACTGTCTGGCAGTGTCACCAGTGTTGGTAAAATCTCAAAATCTCAAATCTCATCGGCGATTCAAACCATGCGTGAGTCAAATCCCATCAGAATCATGGCCGAGAGATTTGCTCATGATTTGAATCGCAATTTGCAGCATTGCATGATATTTATGTGTTCTTCATTGTTGAATGTATTGAATTAACTATTTTTCGTCTAAAACAATGGCTAATAATTATATATAAACAAAACATACGCCTCGATTACGTTTTGACGCTTTTTAGAACGAAATCTTTTTTCGATGAGTGAGCGAAGCGATGCGATTCTGGCCGAGAAACTCAAGCGCGATGCTTCCCCTACAGAATCGTAGGCGAGTTAGCACGTGCATGAAACCTCGATGATTCAGATTTGAGTATGATTCTACCAACACTGAGTGTCATTATGGATAAAATATTCGTGCAAACATTTTATTAATATCATTGCAAGACTTTTGAATCAGGGAGCAAGAAGGTGATAGCTCTATTGTATCTCATATAGCCCGTTTAAAGAACGTATGCGTTCCGAAGCTTTTGTCGTGTACAATAAGTACCGCATTATTGCACCCACGTATTATAAAAATATCTTAAGTGCATTTACACTTCCTGAATCAAAGTTAAATCCTTCTGATTCAGGCGCGCATTTAATTGGACAAAATATTATTAGGCCGATATAAATATTATGTTTTAATATGTCTTACCCCCCCTCCCATTTCGAATTGTTTTGCTCAAAAATAACAACTTGAGGGGCAACAAAAAAAATTTCCGGTAAATTTTGAAAACTTTCAAAACATTCTTTAACAAATCCGAGGAGTTTTTTTTTTTTTCATTTTAATATTTATTTTTTACTAGCAGACCCGTCGAACTTTGCTTCGCCTAAAATTGATTTATTCTCTGATTAATTCTCGAGTTATGCAGAAATTTTTGGTTCATTTGCATGGGAGCCCCTGTTTCCAGAAGGGGGAGGCGTTGCAAACCACCACAGAAACATATCTTCTCTTCCAAAACCTCCACACGCCAGATTTGTTTCCATTTGCTTGATCTCGAGTTACGATGAAATTGGTGTTTCATTTGTATGGGAGCCAGGTTTCAAAGAGGAAAGGGGTCTCTAACCATCTTAAGAACTTTCCCCGGCCCCAAAAACCTCTGCGTTCAAATTTTCATGCCGCTCGATTCAGTAGAAGAAGATTACCCCCTCCCCCTTGACTTTGCGGAGACCATAATCTATATAATAAAAATGAAATGGTCTGTGTTCGTATCCGCATAACTCGAGAACGGCTGGATGGATTTTCTTCATTCCTTCAGCAAATATGTTCGTTATCATTTCCGACGGGTTTATATGATATTTCCTCATGTAAAAATCACGAGTAAGGATGAGTAAATGGTGAAAACTGAAATTAAGATTTGTATAGGAAAAGCTTGAGCAGTTCAGAACGCGCATTTTCGCCTACTATGCAGGACAACGTCTGCCGGGTCGACTAGTCTTCTATATAATAAAAATTAAATGGTCTGTGTTCGTATCCGCATTACTCGAAAATGGCTGCATGGATTTTATTCATTCCTTCAGCAGTTACATTCGTTATAGTTTCCGACGGGTTTATATGATATTTCCTCAGTCGAAAATCATTAGTAAGTTGAGTAAATCGTGAAAAACTAAAATTATGAATCGTATGGAAATTTCGCATGGGCAGCTCAGAACGCGCATTTTCGCCTACTATGCAGGACAACGTCTGCCGGGTCGACTAGTTTTTAATAAATATGGGTAACGGCCTTATTAGTTTTCAGTTTGCAAAGAAATGCATTTTCCAAAGTCGTTTTTTAATATAAATTGGTTGCATTACTAGCAAGGGCATTGGCATTGATAACAATTGATCGTCTCATGCCTGCACAAACATGCCCCTATCTGGATCACTTTTTATACACCATGCACTACATTACGTATTTTTGTTACCTTTGTTTCAACCGCGGTCACTGGTCCGGCTCCATTGTTCTACTTTTTGTGCGAAACACCGCACAAAAAGGAGAGTCCAAAAGCCAACCGCACTGAACGGCGACGGCCGAAACGAGACTCTTGCGGACAAGAAAAGAGGGTGCTGCCAAAATGATTCGATACCCTATTTTAATATTCATTTCCCAAAGTTTCAATATAATTGACAAATTGGTAGAGAATTTCCGAATCGATTGATATATAAATCTCAAAAATCCATCGGAAGATAAAGGCGCTATTAAAGTTCAAAATCTTACATGATTTCGTGACGGTCTCGAGTTTGAAAATTTTCATTTGTCACCCTGTATCCGAGTCTTCCCCTTAGACGTAGTTTACGTCAAAAAAGTATGATCTTGCATGAAAGTGATAATTTGCCGGTATTACCATAATAGAGCTGGCAGGCTAACTGATCTGTACTCCAATAGTATCTGCAAAATCGAGACCATCTGGTGGAATATGAGCCACCCGAACCGTTTGAGTAAGTGAGTAAGCGAGTATGAAGTGAGAATGATAGTTAGTGAGAAAGTAAATACGTTATTATAGAGATATGTTGAAGCCAATACTTCAATATTTTATCACTGATTGTAATCAATCTAAAAGATTACATCCTCTACCATGCACTGTTATTTGGAAGCCGCAAAACATCTATTATTAATTGTCCCAGCACCACGCGGATACTGCTGCGGCTCGACTAAATGCATAAATATATAACGCCAATAATAATACATTATGTTCGCAACTTGACGTATCTCGCAGCAGCCAACCCCCCGGCACAAGTCCTAAACGGGGACTCCTCATTGTTGCGAACGATGGTGATCGGTTGATCTTTTTTTCCGCCGGGCCACCAGTCACGATTCTTGCGCACGGATCAATCCGACGAATGATGTCACTGAAGCAACGACCGAGCGACGACTCGACGGTTAGTCGTAAACTACGAACTGGTGAACGACGTACCGCTGCCAATTCTGGAACTGGCGACTTTGAGCGTTCTCGATCTGG